>NC_067487.1:81848530-82148530 GCF_947179515.1 Apodemus sylvaticus
ATGTTAAAGAGTAAGGTAAACAAACTCTTTCTTCCCCAATTTGCTTTTCATCATGGTGTTTTATGGCAATAACATTAAGCCTAAAACAATGCCCCCCCCTTATGAGGGGTTATAGAGAATTGATAGTTTCTGAAGTTTTCTTTAAAGGTGTGACTTTTGGTAGGTTAACTACACTCCAGTATATGGCCCAGGTACAAAATATAGTGATTACATAAATTGGACTCCAAGGGCTATTAACAACAAAATTTATGAGAACATAAAGCAAGAAACAATTAAGTAGGAGTCAGTATGGCAGATGTTAGATGAGGAATAGGTTGAATATAATAAAATTATGAAATTTTCAAACAAGAAAACATTAAAAGAAATAAGATACATTTTAAATAGTGGTACTGTTAAATTTTTGAAAAAAGAACTAAGTATGTGAGTTTAAAATAAGTGTGGTTACTCTGAGTCCTGGTAGACACAGAAGGGTATATTTAGTCAAAGAGCAAAAATATCAAGAGATTGACTAAGAAGAGTCATGAAAAACAGATCCATAGATATAAATGATTAGAAGTAAAAAAAACCAAGGGAAGTATATTGAAATAATCAGAAGACATTTTTCTTTAGAGACACAAATGAATCATTAAAAATTAATTTGAAATCTCACAGGAAAGTACCTTACAAATAGTTTAGGTCTTATTACAAAATAATTTTAAATGATAAAATGTTAAACTTCTGGTGGTCTTAATCTGAGAAGGAAAACTAATATTTATTGATTATAGGGAAAACATGTTTATAAATAAAAGTTTAATAACTAACAAAATGTTTTATTACCTTACAGTAATAAAAATTGACCACCTGGAATACAATGGATATATTATCCTCATTGTACTAAATCTGATAAAAAAAAAAAAATACCTTCAGACTAACAGAATGTAATTGCTGCTGATCCTGACCTGAAATCTTAAAAGGAGGAAAAGAGGAAATGCAAATCTCTCAGATATGCAACTTCTCATCCTGTTTAATGTGGCTTTGTTCCATTGGTAAGATCTTGTGATGTTTCTAATTATAGACTCAACTTGACAGTGATTTTTAGTAGTGATCTCACACATATCAACAGACCCTCAAAATATTCATGAGTAGGTGAATTGAATAAACTGTAAAAATTGCTTTTTTCCAGATGCAATTCAAATATGTATTTATTTGTGTATGTTTATATGGCTTTGGTGTAAGAGTATTAATATATAATTTCAAATGTATGGAGGTCAGAGGCCAGTTTCATGGACCAGACCTCAACGATGACCATATCAAAGATGATGTATGTCTTGTTTTTTTTTTTTTAAAGTTTTTGAACTGATATAATTATATCTGGGGGAAGATAGTGAGTTTCTCTTTTTTATTAATTAATTTATTTACTTTACATCTTGATCAGAGCTTCCTCTCCCTCCTCTTCTCCCAGTACCTCTCACTCACCTCACCTTCCTACCATCCTCCCACCCTCCCTTTCTCCTCAGAAATGTCTCAGAGAAAGGAAGGTCTCTCGTGGATATCAACCTGCCTTGGCATATAAAGTTTCAGTAGGACTAGGAACAATATTCTTATATTGTAACTAGGCAAGGAAGCCCAGTTAGGGGAAAAGATAACAAAAGCAAACAAAAAAAATCAGATACAGTTCCTGTTCCTGTTCCTGTTCCTGCTCTTGCTGTTAAGTGTCCCACATGAAGGCTGAGCTGCAAACTGTGTGTTGAAAGAGCCTAGATCATTCCCAGAAGTGTTCTCTGTTTGGGGCTTCAGTATCTGTGAGTCCCTATGAGTCCAGGTTAGTTGATTCTGAATGTTTTCTTGTGGAATCCTTGACATCTGTGGCTCTTTTAATCCTCTCACCAGTTCTATAAGATTACCCATGTTCCTCCTAAAATTTGACTGGTAGTTTCTGAATTCATTTCCATCAAGTTTTTGCAAAGACTCTCATATGAAAGGTATGCTAGGAGCCTTCATGGAAGTATAACAAAATATTATTAATAGTGTCAGGGGTGGGCTTTCTCTCTCTCTCATGGCTTGGGTCACAAGCTGAACCAGTTATTGACTGGCCATTACTTTGGATTCTTTTTTTTTAATTTTGAGGTTTCCCCCCGCCTATATTCTTTGTTTACATTCTAAATGATTTCCCCTTTCCAGGTTCGCCCCTCCTCATAAGTCCCATAAGACCTCTTCCCTCCGCCCATTATCCAATCACTCCCCTCCAGCTTCTTTGTCCTGGTATTCCCCTACAATGCTGCATCAAGCCCTCCCAGGATCTTGGCCATCTCCTTCCTTCTTCTTGGGAATCGTTTGATATGTGAATTGTGTCTTGGGTACTCAGAGCTTCTGGGCTAATATCCACTTATCAGTGAATGCATTCCATGTGTGTTTTTTTGTGATTTGGCTACCTCACTCAGGATGATATTTTCCAGTTCCAACCATTTGCCTAAGAATTTCATGAATTCATTGTTTTTAATTGCTGGTTAGTATTCCATTTTATAAATATAAAACATTTTCTGTATCCATTCCTCCATTGAGGAACATCTAGGTTCTTTCCAGATTCTGGCTATTATAAATAAAGCTGCTATGAAAATAGAGGAGCATGTGCCCTTATTGTATTTATTTGGGAGAATCCTCTTGGTATATGCTCAGGATTGGTATAGCAGTATTCTCCGCATGTGTCATGCCCAGTTTTCTGAGGAATCATGAGAATGATTTCCAGAGTAGTTTTATCAGCTTGCAATCCCATCAGCAATGGAGGACTGTTCCTCTTAACCCACATCTTCACCAACACCTGCTGTTTCAGTGACAGGCAGGTAGATTAATGGAATAGAATTGAAGACCCAGAAATGAACTGACACATGTATGGTCACTTGATCTTTGACAAAGGAGCTAAAACCATCCAGTGGGGAAAACATAGCCTTTTCAACAAATGGTGCTCATTCAACTGGAGTTCAGCATGCAGAAGAATGCAAATCAATCCATTCTTATCTCCATGAACTAAGCTCAACTCCAAGTGGATCAAGAACCTCCACAAAAAACCAGATGAGCTAAAACTAATAGAAAAGAATCTGGGGAAGATCATTGAGCACATGGGTACAGGGGAAAATTTCCTTAACAGAACACCAAAAGCTTCTGTTGTACGATCAAGAGTTGACAAATGGGACCTCATAAAATTACAAAGTTTTTGTAAGGCAAAGGACACTGTCAATCGAACAAAACAGCAACCAACAAATTGGGAAAAGATCTTCACTAACCCTACATCAAATAGAGGGCTAATATCCAATATATACAAAGAACTCTAGAAATTAGACTCCAGAGAGCCATATAACCCTATTAAAAATGGGGTACAGAGCTAAACAAAGAATTTTCACATGAAGAATTTCGAATAACTGAAAAGCACCTTAAGAAAATTTCAACATCATTTATCATTAGGGAAATGCAAATCAAAACAACCATGAGATTTCACCTCACATGGGTGAGGATGCCTAAGATTACTATGGATTCTGCTTCATTTTTACTCATGCAATTTTGTTGGCAGGAGAAATTTTACATCTAAGGTTTTATGGCTATGTTAAATAGCCTGGTCCCTCCATTAGAAGGTTTTTCTCTTTATGGGAGATTTCCACTTCAGGCTCCATATCCTCCATTGCTCAGAGTCTTAGCTCCACTTACACTCATAGCTTTCTAGAAGTTTCCATTGTCCTAGGTTTCTAGCTCATCCCAGAGATGCTCCTGCCACACCAGATCCGATACTCTCTCAAAGTACTATCTTTCTCCATCTTCGCCACACACAATCATACCTGCTCATCTTCCAAATCCCTACTCAACCAACCCATCATCCACCCAGTTACCTTCATCCATTGATCCCAGTGTCTACTCTATTTCCCCTTCAGAGTGAGAGTTAAGACTCCTCCTTTGTGCCCTTCATACAAAGCCTGTTTAGATCCCTGGATTGTAGCATGATTATCCTATACTTTATGGATACTATCAACCTATAAGTTATATACATACCACATTTTTTTGGAGTAGGAATTACCTTATTCAGGATGATCTTTTCTAGTTCTATTCATTTGCCTGCAAATTTCATTTTGTCATTTTTTTTAATGGGTAAGCAACATTCCATTGTGTAAATGTGCCACATTTTTTCTAGAGTTCATTCTTCAGTTGAGAAATATCTCGATTGTTTTCTGTTGCTGGCTATTACAAACAGTACTTCTAGTAATGTAATTGAGCAAGTGCCCTTGTGGTATCGTTGAGCATTATTTTAATATATGCCCAGGAGTATTATAGCTGTGTCTTTAGATAGATCTATTTCAAATTTTATGAAAAAGAACCAAATAGATTTCCAAGCTTGATGTAAAATTTTGGACTCCAGCCAGCAATAGAGGAGTGTTCTCCTATCTCTGCATTCTTTTCTTTTTTAATTTAATTTTATTTTTTATTCGATATATTCTTTATTAACCTTTCAAATGATTTCCCCTATCCTGGATATCCTCTCCTTAAAAGTCCCCTTTGTCCTCTTCCCTCCTCCTGTTCCCCAATCAACCCCTTCATGTTTCCCTCTCCTGGTATTCCCCTACACTGCTGTACTGAGCCTTTCCAGGACCAGGGGCCTCTCCTCCCTTCTTCTTGGGCATCATTTGATATGTGAATTGCTTATTGGGTTTTCTGAGTTTCTGGGTTAATATCTGCTTATCAGTGAGTGAATACCATGTATGTTCTTTTGTGATTGGGTCACCTCACTCAGGACAGAAAAGAAACTGGGGAAGAGCCTTGAGCACATGGGCACAGGAAATTTTGAAAATTTTTTTGAACAGAAAACCAAGAGCTTATGCTCTAAGATTAAGAATTGACAAATGAAACCTCATAAAATTACAAAGTTTCTGTAAGGCAAAGGACACTGTCAAGTGGACAAAATGGCAACCAACAAATTGGAAAAAGATCTTTAACAACCCTACATCTGACAGAGGGATAATATCCAATATAAACACATAACTCAAGAAGGTAGTCTCCAGAGAGCTAAATAACCCCATTAAAATGGGGTACAGAGCTAAACAAAGAATTTTCACTGAGGAATATTGAATGACTGAGAAGCACCTAAAGAAATGTTCAATATCCTTAGTCATCAGGGAAATGCAAATCAAAACAACCCTGAAATTTCACCTCACACCAGTCAGAATGTCTAAAATCAAAAACTCAGGAGAAAACAGGTCCTGGCAAGGATGTGTAGAAAGAGGAACACTCCTCCACTACTGGTGGGGTTGCAAGTTGGTACAACTACTCTGGAAGTCAGTCTGGTGGTTCTTCAGAAAACTGGGCATGATACTACTGGAGTGCCCTGCTATACCACTCTTGGTCATATACCCAGCGGATTCCCCAGCATGTAATAAGGATACATGCTCCACTATGTTCATAGCAGCCCTATTTATAATAGCTAGAAGCTGGAAAGAACCCAGATGTCACTCAATGGAGGAATGGATAAAAAAAAAATTGTGGTATATTTACACAATGGAATACTACTCGGCTATTAAAAACAATTAACTCATGAAATTCTTGAGTTCTACATTCTTTACACATGAATTTTTATTTTGAACACTCTGGCAGGTGTAAGATAGAATCTCATAGTCATTTTTATTTGCATTCCCCTAATGACTTTTGATGTCAAACATTTATTTAAATGTTTCTTGGCCTTTAATAAATATGACCACATAAAACTAAAATCCTTATATAAGGTAAGTGATGCTGTCAAAACAACAAAACAGCAACCTACAAGTTGGAAAAAGGTCTTCATCAACCCTACATCCAACAGAGGGCTGATATTCAAATTATATAAAAAATTCAAGAAACTAGACATCACCAAATCAAATAACCCGATTAAAAATGGGGTGCAAATATAAGCAGAGAATTCTCAACAGAAGAATGTCACACTGGAGTGAGAGCTATAAGAGTGCCTAGAAATTTTAAAGGAAGAATGTGTTAAAAAGCAGTATGCCAAACAGAATAGTTGCTCACAATGGTTAGCTATGCTAAACTATCAACATGTCCAAGTTGAAGAAATTCTTGTGTATGAAAATGTACTATGTTTGAAAATAAGTGAACAAATATGGTTCTAGAATGTACTTTACTTCCTTTACTACTATTTGGTATCATATAATCAACAGTCATCTAAAAGCAAAAGCAAATATTTTGTCTCATGTGTACATGTTTTGTGAACATTAAACATGACCATCACCATGCAAAAATTAGAACAGAAATATTTATATAACTTAGAATTTAATTATTCACTTATTTTATATACTATGTGTCTTAAAACATGTGTTAAGTCTTGTTAAAACTGACAGGGGAGTAAGGGTTGCTTTCTCTTGAAGTGTGACTATACTCAAAGAGGAACCATTTTAGCATAAAGTATGTGCATCCAAATATTATAAAGTTTAACAATAATGTAATCAAGGGAATAAATTACTCTTTGATGTAATGGATAAGAAGCAGGAATATTGCTTTTTGAGTGTGTAATGGGAGATTTGCTTAGAGGTATGTCTGTGAAATACATGCATGCTCAGGTACCATGGGGAATATGAGTGTATCAGATCCATTGGAACTAAAATTGCATATAATTGTTAGATGTCATATTGGTTCTGAGAATCAAAGCAATGTTATATAGGGTCAGCCAGTTCTTGTAACTGCTGACGCATCTCCCCAGTCCTTACCAGACTTTTCATTAATGTGATGAACAGAACCATTGCCATGGGCTGGTCTTATATATGATATTTTCATATTAATTTTTCTGAAAATTCCATATTGTTGACTTTATGTTATAGCCAAATATAAACAGTTATGTTCATTATACTTAATTTTTTCTAATAAAATATAAGCTAATTTTTGTGATTATTAAAGTAATATATTTTTGAGTGTTCAAATGTACAAGAATTTAAAAAAATCTATATTTGGCTGTAATGATATCTGTCTTTAGTCCCAGAAATTGGGAGACAAGATGGACAGACTTTTGTGAGTTTGAAACAAGCCTGGCCTACACAGTGAATGTCATGACATTCATGCCCTCATAAACAAATATGTTTTCAAAAAATAAAATAAAAAATACAAAGTATAACCTTTAGTAAAATATTAATTTGAGTCGGGTATATTTCAATAATAAAATGTGAATGCATATAATATACAAATATTTGCATTTGTATATATGATTTCAATAATATTTAATATAATTTTATTCCTTGAATTTTATAAATGTTCTTTGTAGAGTAGAACTCTATGTCAAGTATAGCTGGAGACGGGAGAGAAACCCAGAATGCCAGGAGAATGAAGGAAAATATTCAGCTGCCAGTATTGGGGACTCAGAGAAACCTCTAGAAAATTCCGAAGACCTGGTATGGGGCAGTTCCCCAGGACTCCATGTGGGTGACTCTAGTCGAGATGCCCAACACTAAGGATATGGAACCTGAAGAATACACCTTAAGTGGTCAGTGAAGAAAGACCCTTAATGGAGGGATAAAGACACCAGCCCACCTACAACACTTTCAACCAAAAATTGATCCCACCTAAAAGAAATGCAAGGTCAAAAATGGAGCAGACTGAAAGAATAGCTGACTAGTGACTGGCCCAACTTGTGATCCACCCAATGGGTGAGCATCTATTCCTGGCACTATTGCTCTACTCAAATCTTTGTAATGTACATCCACCAAACATCTCCAAGAAGAAAGAAAAGGAGTTCTTTTTATTTATAAGCTTATCCTCCCAGTCACAGAGAACAATCATGAGTGCATCAGATCCTGTAAGAGTTGGAGACAGGAATTCAAAGAATGGAGCTCCCCACGATTGGCTTGTTTCCCTTTCTGTCTCTAACTTCTTCCATTTTCCTCGTCGACCCTTGCTTTTTGTGTCTTTGCCGCTTCTTATAACCCTTTCTCCAGTTTTTGTTTCTTTAGTGTCGCTTGCTAGTAATCAGTTTCTTAGTAGTCAATGCCAAACCATATTCAGGAAATAGTTATCATTATGCTGTATCACTACATTAGGTCTATCATTAGGTAGATCATCTGCTCTCTAATAGTGGTAACCAGGTGACAACACTATGGTTTAAGAAATGCCTGAGTTTCCATTGCAAATCAACATGTTTATTGACGAGACTCAGTGTGAATAATGTGGGCCAATGTTGGTAGACAATACTGAGAAGCTTAGAAAAACTGGGGTGAAGGAGAAAGCTTTAAGTCTATTTACTGAGCTCCTAAACATAAACTACAACCATTACATGTATTAAGAAAGAAATAAACAATACATTCTATTGCATTTACTATGCAAACTCAATCCCTGGGTGCTGTGACCATGTGAAAAACATGTTAGTTATTCATTTAGGGGGAAAAAACCTAGTAAAAAGAGACTTAAACATAAAGAAAGTGAGGTTTATTGTTAGAGGTCATGTAAGTTCTGAGAGCGAATGCTTCAAGTACAACATTTAGCTGTTGTTAAAAATAACTTAGTGTCTTAAATATTTATTTGTCCAAGAAAAGTAAATGACTGCAATGAAGTTGCAGCCTGCATGCCAGCACAGTGGGGTGAGCTGCAGAGGATGTTATGACATTATTTTTTTTTCTTGTACACTACTCTGATAGATAACTTTAATCTAATTTCTTCCTTTTCCATGAATGCTACCATTCATTTGAAAATGTGATTTCCTGTACACTTCTTGTTAATGACGTAATTTACTCTGAGATGCTTATCTTTATACATATGAAAACAGGGCAACAAGAACTTCTGACACAACATATGCATAGGGTTCATATTATTTGTAATAGCTATATTTTAATTGCTTTAGTTCTAATATTATGTTGGATTTTAAACATTAGTGATATAATATTTTTTGCTTTAATGTACATGGGATATGAGTTAGTGTCACTTTTACATTTATAGTAGAATCAACAATCTTTCCAAATTCTATTTTTATTGTTGTATATCTAAAGACTAGTTTGCTTATCTTAATCTAATTTGTAAACTTGTCATCCTCAGGATATAACCTGCATTTTACATCAAGGAAAAATGAGATGTGAGTGTTAAATAAGTGTGTACAATAAAATACTTAAAAGGATACTTATTTAACTGATGTCTGTGGCCAGTTAAAGAGGATAAGCTCAAAAACTGTAGTGTTTAAGATAGTGACTTAGCTACATCCCCCTACTGTGTGGTATCAAAACTCCCTGGGACCAAGGATCTCCCTCTCCCATTGCTGCTTGGCAAGGCTTTCTTCTGCTACATATGTATCTGGAGCTTTCTAGGTATATTCTTTGGTTGGTGGTCTAGTATCTGGGAGAAATGTATGGATGTGCAAGCCTATGTTGTTCTTCTAATGGGGCTGCAATCCCCCTCTGCTCCTCCAGTTTTCTCAGCTCCCCTACCAGGTTCCCTGAGTTCAGCCTGATGAATGGCTCCAAGCATCTCTATCTGCTTTGGTCAGTTGCTGGCCAGACCTCCCCAGGAACTGGCACACATGGTTCCTGTCCACAAGTGCCTCAGATTATGGGTGGATGGTGTAGCACTCTCAGACAAGCAAAAGGGAGGGGAAGGGCAGAGGTGGATGGGAGGTTGTCAGAGGGATAACCAGGAAGTGGGATAACAAAAGATGGAGGGTTATTGGAGGGGGAAATTGGGAAGTGGGATATCATTTGAGATGTAAAAGAATGGAATGATTAACAATAATTTTAAAAAAGTGAAAAAAAAAGATAGTGACTTAGTGTCTTATGTACTTTTCTATAACTGTGACAAAGCACCATGACAAAGGCAACTTATAAAAGAATACATTTAATTTGGGGCCTTACAATTTGAGAGTATTAGAATCCAGAACCAGCATGGCAGGATGCATGGCAACAGGCACTCAAGTGTAGACCTAGAATCATACCTGAGAGTTTACTTGTGATCGAAGCCCTGGGCACATGCATGCATGATTCCTTGTTCATGTGCATGCATACACAGGCATGCACACACACACACACACACAGAGAGAGAGAGAGACAGACAGACAGACAGACAGACAGACAGACAGAGAAGCAGAGAGACAGAGAGAGAGAGCGCGTGCAAGACAGAGATGACAGTGAGCTAAGTATGAGGGGCATATGATCTTTAAACCACAGTGCATACCACAATTGCATACCTCCTCTAGCAAAGCAAAAATTCTTTATCCTTTTCAAACATTTTTGTCAATTGGAGATTAAGCACTCAAATATATGAGCCTGTGGAGGCCAGTCTTGTTCAAACCACAATATTTAGTTAACTTAAAACTTAATTCTTCTATTTTGTGGTTTTGTATTATATACTTGAATAAATTAAAAGAACAACAATGGAAAAATTTGCTGTAGCAAATCTGACATGTATGAAATTGGTGGACATATAAGAATGTCATCTTTGGTTGATGTTTTTGTCCCTGGGAGCTCTGGGAGTACTTGGTGACTCATTGTTGTTCCTCCTATGGTGCTGCAAACCCCTTCAGCTTCTTTGGTCCTTTCTCTTTCTCATCCATTGCAGAACCTGTTCTCAGTTCAATGGCTGGCAGAGAGTTTCATCCTCTGTATTTGTCATGCACTAGCAGAGCCTCCCTTGTGACAGCTATATCTGGCTCTTGTCAGCAAGCTCTTGTGGACATCCACAATAGTGTCTGGGTTTTGTAATTGTATATGGGATGGATTTCTAGGTGGGGCAGTATCTGGATGTTCTTTCCTTCAGACTCTGCTCCACACTTTGTCTCTGTATCTCCTTCTGTGGTTATTATGTCCCTCCTTCTAAGACGGGCTAGAATATCTATACTTTGTTGTTCCTCCTTTGGCATCATTTGATATGTGAGTTGTATCTTGGGTAGTCCAAGCTTCTAGGCTTATCAGTGAGTGCATATCATGAGTGTTCTGTGAATGGGTTACCTCACTCAGGATGATTTTCTCTAGTTCCATCCATTTGTCTAAGAATTTCATGAATTCTTTGTTTTTAATGGCTGAATAGTAGTACTCCATTGTCTTTATAAACTATATTTTCTGTATCCATCCCTCCATTGAGGGACATCTGGGTTATTTCCAACTTCTGGCTATTATAAATAGGACTGCAAAGAACATAGTGGATCATATATACAAAGAATTTAAGAAGTTAGACCCCAGAAAAACAAATAACCCTATTAAAAACTGGGGTACAGAATTAAACAAAGAATTCTCACCTGAAGAACTTTGGATGGCAGAGAAACATCTAAAAAAGTGCTCAACTTCATTAGTCATCAGTGAAATGCAAAGCAAAACAACCCTGATATTTCACCTCATACCAGTCATAATGGCTAAGGATAAAAACTCAGGAGACAGCAGGTATTGGTGAGGATGTGGAGAAAGAGGAACACTCCTCCACTGCTGGTGGGATTGTAAGATGGTGCAACCACTTTGGAAATCAGTCTGGTGGTTCCTCAGAAAACTGGGCATGACACTTCCAGAGGACCCTGCTATACCTCTCCTGGGCATATACCCAGAGGATTCCCCGGCATGCAATAAGGACACATGCTCCACTATGTTCATAGCAGCCCTTTTTACAATAGCCAGAATCTGGAAAGAACCCAGATGCCCCTCAAAGGAGGAATGGATACAGAAATGTGGTATATTTACACAATAGATTACTACTCAGCAATTAGAAACAATGAATTCACAAAATTTTTAGGCAAATGGTTTGATCTGGAAAATATCATCCTAAGTGAGGTAACCCAATCACAAAAGAATACACATGGAATGCAATCTCTGATAAGTGGATATTAATTACCCCAGAAGCCCTGAATACCCAAGGCACAAATAGCATAACAAATGACTCTCATGAAGAAGTATGGAGAAGGTCCTGATCCTGGAAAGGATTGATATAGCATTGGAGGGGAATATAAGGACAGAGAAAAAGGAGGGAGGTGATTGGAGAAGGGATGGAGAGAAGAAGGTTTATGGGACATATGGGGAGGGGGGATCCGTGAAAAGGGAAATCATTTGGAATGTAAACAAAGAATATAGAAAATAAAAATATTTTTAAAAATCCCAGAAAAAAAGAAACAATGAATTCATGAAATTCTTAGGCAAATGGATGGAGCTGGAGAAACATCATACTAAGTGAGGTAACCCAGTCTCAAAAGATCAATCATGGTATGCACTCACTAATAAGTGGATATTAGCCTGGAAAACTGGAATACCCATAACATAATCTACACATCAAATGAGGTACAAGAAGAACAGAGGAGTGGCCCCTGGTTCTGGAAAGACTCAGTGTAGCAGTATAAGGCAAAACCAGAACAGGAAACTGGGAAGGCATGGGTAGGAGAACAGGGGGAGGGAAGGGGGCTTATGTGACTTTCGGTGAGTGGGGGACCAGAAAAAGGGAAATCATTTGAAATGTAAATAAAAAATATATCGAATAAAATAAAAAATACATCAGAAAAAAACAAAAAGAACATAGTGGATGATGTGTCCTTATTACATTTGGGATAATCCTCTGGGTATATGCCCATGAGTGGTCTAGCAGGGTTCTCAGGTAGTATTATTCCCAGTTTTCTGAGACTGATTTCCAGAGTGGTTTTACCACCTTGCAATCTCACCAGCAGTGGAGGAGTGTTCCTCTTTCTACACAACCTCTCCAGTACCTGTTGTCTCCTGAGTTCTTTATCTTAGTCATTCTGACCAGAATGAGTTAAAATCTCAGGGTTGTTTTGATTAGCATTTTCCTGATGACTAAGGATGTTGAACATTTCTTTAGGTGCTTCTTAGCCATTTGATATTCCTTAGGTGAAAATTCTTTGTTTTGCTCTGTACCCCATTTTTAATAGGGTAATTTGGTTCTCTAGCATCTAACTTGTTGAGTTCTTTTTATATATTGGATATTAGCTCTCTGTTGGATGCAGGGTTGGTAAAGATATTTTCCCAATTGATTGTATTTAGTTTTGTCCTATTCACAGTATCCTTTTCTTTATAGAAACTTTGTAATTTTATGAGTTCCCATTTGTCAATTCTTAATCTTAGGGCATAGGCTATTGGGGTTCTGTTTAGGAAATTTTCTCCTGTGCCCATATGTTCAAGGTTCTTCCCCAGTATTTATTTCTTTTTAGGTGCAGTGACAAAGAGTACACTTGCAGTTACCCATGGCCCGAGACACATCAGCAGCAGAGGATGATCTTGTTGGACACCAAATGGGGGAGAGGCCCTTGATCCTGGAAAGACTTGATACTGTAGTGTAGAGGAATATCAGGACAGGGAAGCAGAGGTGTGATGATGGGAGAAGGGGAAATGGCTTAAGAGATTTTCAGAGGAGGGCAGAACCAGGAAAGGGGACAACATTTGAAATGTGAATAAAGAATATACCTAAGGGGGAAAAAGGAAGGTGATATCTGCTTTTTCATGTGGATGTGGGTACAATTGAATAAGTGAATTCTTACTATAGGTTAACTATATAACACACAGACACACTACACACACACACACATAATTATATATGAACATACATGCAAATTCACCTATGAGTATATATACTTATTCATATATGCATGAATATTAGTGAATTCTAACATTGGTTAGTCAGTGAACAAAAACTTGATACATGCATACATTATAACCCATCACTGTGGAACAAGTGGGATGTCCTTCTAATGAGGGTCGAGATGTAAACTTGTACAACTATGGAAATTAATATTGAAGTTCTCCAGAAAATTGGGAACTGATCTACATCAAGACTCAGCTATACTACTTTTGATCATATACCCAAAGGATGCTATATCATACCACAAGGACCATTGCTCCCTTATGTTCATAGCAGTTTTATTTATAATAGCCACAGAGTGGAAATTGCCTAGTGATTTCTTAATCAAAGAATAGATAAAGAAAATGTGGTTCATTCACACAATAAATATTACTTATCCCTTAAAAACTGACAGGATGGAATTTGCAGGCAAATGAATGCAACTTGAACAAACATCCTTCATGAGTTAAGGTTAGGATGAGTCACTTGGGCAGACTTGCCTAGTGGTTAGTGTTACTATAACCCTGGTGGAATGGTTGTGTCCCATTATCTATTTGGGGACCTTGGAGTCACTGTCAGGAACTGGTGTCTCTGTTTATCATGGTAAGCTTTTTCCATTAATTTTGAGTTCCATATTCAGCAGTTTCTCACAAGTTTGAGGACCATTATTTTTTTAAGAATAACTGAGTGAGCAATGAAATAAATGTTGCTTACTTTTAGTTATTTGGTTAACTTACCAAATTATAAATAAGTGTAAATAAGGTTTATTTCTGTAATTAATTACATTATTTCTTAGCATGGCTACAAATATAATTCTAACTTCATTAAAGAATTTGATCATTTTTTTTTTATTTTTATTTTTTGTCTTTTTTTTTTATTTGATATAATTTATTTACATTTCAAATGATTTCCCCTTTTCTAGCCCCCCCCCCACTCCCCGAAAGTCCCGTAAGCCCCCTTCTCTTCCCCTGTCCTCCCTCCCACCCCTTCCCAGTTCCCCGTTCTGGTTTTGCCAAATACTGTTTCACTGAGTCTTTCCAGAACCAGGGACCACTCCTGCTTTCTTCTTGTATCTCATTTGATGTGTGGATTATGTTTTGGGTATTCCAGTTTTCTAGGTTAATAACCACTTATTAGTGAGTGCATACCATGATTCACCTTTTGAGTCTGGGTTACCTCACTTAGTATGATGTTCTCTAGCTCCATCCATTTGCCTAAGAATTTCATGAATTCATTGTTTCTAATGGCTGAATAGTACTCCATTGTGTAGATATACCACATTTTTTGTATCCACTCTTCTGTTGAGGGATACCTGGGTTCTTTCCAGCATCTGGCAATTATAAATAGGGCTGCTATGAACATAGTAGAGCATGTATCCTTATTACATGGTGGGGAATCCTCTGGGTATATGCCCAGGAGTGGTATAGCAGGATCTTCTGGAAGTGAGGTGCCCAGTTTTCGGAGGAACCGCCAGACTGCTTTCCAGAGTGGTTGTACCAATTTGCAACCCCACCAGCAGTGGAGGAGTGTTCCTCTTTCTCCGCACCCTCTCCAACACCTGCTGTCTCCTGAATTTTTAATCTTAGCCATTCTGACTGGTGTAAGATGAAATCTTAGGGTTGTTTTGATTTGCATTTCCCTAATGACTAATGAAGTGGAGCATTTTTTAAGATGCTTCTCCGCCATCCGAAGTTCTTCAGGTGAGAATTCTTTGTTTAACTCTGTACCCCATTTTTTAATAGGGTTGTTCGGTTTTCTGGAGTCTAACTTCTTGAGTTCTTTATATATATTGGATATTAGCCCTCTATCTGATGTAGGATTGGTGAAGATCTTTTCCCAATTTGTTGGTTGCCGATCTGTCCTCTTGACGGTGTCCTTTGCCTTACAGAAACTCTGTAACCTTATGAGGTCCCATTTGTCAATTCTTGCTCTTAGAGCATACGCTATTGGTGTTCTGTTCAGAAACTTTCTCCCTGTACCGATGTCCTCAAGGGTCTTCCCCAGTTTCTTTTCTATTAGCTTCAGAGTGTCTGGCTTTATGTGGAGGTCCTTGATCCATTTGGATTTGAGCTTAGTACAAGGAGACAAGGATGGATCAATTCGCATTCTTCTGCATGCTGACCTCCAGTTGAACCAGCACCATTTGTTGAAAAGGCTATCTTTTTTCCATTGGATGTTTTCAGCCTCTTTGTCGAGGATCAAGTGGCCATAGGTGTGTGGGTTCATTTCTGGATCTTCAATCCTGTTCCATTGATCCTCCTGCCTGTCACTGTACCAATACCATGCAGTTTTTAACACTATTGCTCTGTAGTATTGCTTGAGGTCAGGGATACTGATTCCCCCAGATTTTCTTTTGTTGCTGAGAATAGTTTTAGCTATCCTGGGTTTTTTGTTGTTCCAGATGAATTTGATAATTGCTCTTTCTAACTCTGTGAAGAATTGAGTTGGGATTTTGATGGGTATTGCATTGAATCTGTATAGTGCTTTAGGCAAAATGGCCATTTTAACTATATTGATTCTACCGATCCATGAGCATGGGAGGTTTTCCCATTTTTTGAGGTCTTCTTCCATTTCCTTCTTCAGAGTCTTGAAGTTCTTGCCATACAGATCTTTCGCATGTTTGGTAAGAGTCACCCCAAGATACTTTATACTGTTTGTGGCTATTGTGAAGGGGGTCATTTCCCTAATTTCTTTCTCAGCCTGCTTATCCTTTGAGTATAGGAAGGCCACTGATTTGCTTGAGTTGATTTTGTAACCTGCCACTTTGCTGAAGTTGTTTATCAGCTGTAGGAGCTCTCTAGTGGAGTTCTTTGGGTCACTTAGGTAGACGATCATGTCGTCTGCAAATAATGATAGTTTGACTTCCTCCTTTCCAATTTGTATCCCTTTGACCTCCTTATGTTGTCGAATTGCCCGAGCTAGTACCTCAAGTACAATATTGAAAAGATAAGGAGAAAGGGGGCAGCCTTGTCTGGTCCCTGATTTCAGTGGGATTGCTTCAAGTTTCTCTCCGTTTAGTTTGATGCTGGCTACCGGTTTGCTGTATATTGCTTTTACTATGTTTAGGTATGGGCCTTGAATTCCTGTTCTCTCCAAGACTTTAAGCATGAAAGGATGCTGAATTTTGTCAAATGCTTTTTCAGCATCCAATGAAATGACCATATGATTTTGTTCTTTGAGTTTGTTTATGTAGTGGATTGTATTGATGGATTTCCGTATATTGAACCAACCCTGCATTCCCGGGATAAAGCCTACTTGATCATGGTGGATGATCGTTTTGATGTGTTCTTGGATTCGGTTGGCAAGAATTTTGTTGAGTATTTTTGCATCGATGTTCATAAGGGAAATTGGTCTGAAGTTCTCTTTCTTTGTTGGATCTTTGTGTGGCTTTGGTATCAGTGTAATTGTGGCTTCGTAGAAGGAATTGGGTAGTGTTCCTTCTGTTTCTATTTTGTGGAATAGTTTGAAGAGTATTGGTGTTAACTCTTCTTTGAAGGTCTGGTAGAATTCTGCACTGAAACCATCTGATCCTGTGCTTTTTTTGGTTGGAAGACTTTCTATGACTCCTTCTATTTCTTTAGGCTTTATGGGACTGTTTAGATGGTCTAGTTGGTCCTGATTTAATTTTGGTATTTGGTATCTGTCAAGGAAATTGTCCATTTCCTCCAGATTCTCCAGTTGTGTTGAGTACAGGCTCTTGTAGTAGGATCTGATGATTTTTTGGATTTCCTCAGTTTCCGTTGTTATGTCTCCCTTTTCATTTCTAAGTTTGTTAATTTGGATACTTTCTCTGTGCCCTTTGGTCAGTCTGGCTAAGGGTTTATCTATCTTGTTGATTTTCTCAAAGAACCAGCTCCTAGTTTTGTTGATTTTTTGTATGGTTCTCTTTGTTTCTACTTGATTGATTTCGGCCCTGAGTTTGATGATTTCCTGCCTTCTACTCCTCCTGGGTGAAATAGCTTCTTTTTGTTCTAGGGCTTTCATGTGTGTCATTAAGTTGGTAATGTATGCTCTCTCCATTTTCTTTTTGGAGGCACTCAGGGCTATGAGTTTTCCTCTTAGCACTGCTTTCATTGTGTCCCATAGATTTGGGTATGTTGTGTTTTCATTTTCATTGTGTTCTAAAAAGTCTTTAATTTCTTTCTTTATTTCTTCCTTGACCAAGGTGTCATTGAGTAGAGTATTGTTCAATCTCCACGTGTTTGTGGGTTTTCTGTTGTTTCTGTTGCTATTGAAGACCACTTTTATTCCATAGTGATCAGATAGGAGGCATGGGATTAGTTCTATTTTTTTATATTTGTTGAGGTCTGTCTTGTGACCAATTATATGGTCGATTTTGGAGAAGGTACCATGAGGTGCTGAAAAAAAGGTATATTCTTTTGTTTTAGGATAGAATGTTCTATATATATCAGTTAAATCTAATTGGTCCAAAGCTTCAATTAGTTTCATTGTGTCCTTGTTTAGTTTCTGTTTTCCTGATCGGTCCATTGAGGAAAGTGCAGTGTTGAAGTCACCAACAATTATTGTGTTAGGTGCAATGTGTGCTTTGAGTTTTAATAAAGTTTCTTTTATGAAAGAGGGTGCCCTTGCATTTGGAGCATAGATGTTCAGGATTGAGAGTTCTTCTTGTTGTATTTTTCCTTTGACCAGCAAGAAGTGTCCCTCAGAGTCTCTTTTGATGACTTTGGGTTGAAAGTCAATTTTATCTGATATTAAAATGGCTACTCCAGCTTGTTTCCTGAGACCATTTGCTTGTAAAATTGTCTTCCAGCCTTTTACTCTAAGGTAGTGTTTGTCTTTGACCCTTAGGTGTGTTTCCTGTAAGCAGCAAAATGTAGGGTCCTGTTTACGTATCCAGTCAGTTAGTCTGTGTCTTTTTATTGGGGCATTGAGTCCATTGATGTTAAGAGATATTAAGGAATAGTGATTGTTACTTCCTATCATTTTTGACGTTATTTTTTAAATTTGATTGCTTAACTTATTTGGGTTTGATGAAAGGTTACTATCTTGCTTTTTTCAGGGTGGAGTTTCCCTCCTTGTATTGGTGTTGTCCTCCTATTATCCTTTTTAGGGCTGGGTTTGTGGATAGATATTGGGTGAACTTGGTTTTGTCGTGAAATATCTTAGTTTCTCCATCTATGGTGATTGAGAGTTTTGCTGGATATAGTAGTTTTGGTTGGCATTTGTGTTCTCTTAGAGTCTGCATGAGATCTGCCCAGGACCTTCTAGCCTTCATAGTCTCAGGTGAAAAGTCTGCTGTGATTCTGATAGGTCTTCCTTTATATGTTACTTGGCCTTTTTCTCTTACTGCCTTTAGTATTCTTTCTTTGTTTAGAACATTTGGTGTTTTGATTATTATGTGACGGGAAGTATTTCTGTTCTGGTCCAGTCTGTTTGGAGTTCTGTAGGCTTCTTGTATATTCATGGGCATCTCTCTCTTTAGGTTAGGGAAGTTTTCTTCCATAATTTTATTGAAGATATTTGCTGGCCCTTTAAGTTGTAAATCTTCACTCTCATCTATGCCTATAATCCTTAGGTTTGGTCTTCTCATTGTGTCCTGGATTTCCTGGATATTTTGGGTTACAAGCTTTTTGCACTTTGCATTTTCTTTAACTGTTGAGTCCATGGTTTCTATGGAATCTTCAGCATCTGAGATTCTTTCTTCTATCTCTTGTATTCTGTTGTTGATATTTGCATCTCTGTCCCCTGATTTCTTCCCAAGGCTTTCTATCTCCAAAGTTGTCTCCCTTTGAGTTTTCTTAGTTGTTTCTACTTCTGATTTTAGATCCTGGATGGTTTTGCTTAGCTCCTTCCCTTGCATGTTTGTGTTTTCCTGTAATTCTTTAAGAGATTTTTGTGTTTCCTCTTTCATGAGCTCAGCCTGTTGACCAAAGTTCTCCTGTATTTCTTTAAGAGATTTTTGTGTTTCGTCTTTCATGACCTCAGCCTGTTGAGCAAAGTTCTCCTGTATTTCTTTAAGTGTTTTTTGCATTTCCTCCTTGTTGGCTTTTGTATTCTCCTGGATTTCTTTCAATGATTTTTGTGTTTCCCTTGCAAGGGCTTCTAACTTTTGATCCATTTTCTCCTCAATGACCTTCATGTGTTCCTGTACCAGCATCATGACCAGTGATTTTAAATCCAAATCTTGTTTTACTGGTGTGATGGGGTATCCAGGACTTGCTGGTAGAGGAGAATTTGGTTCAGATGTTGCCATATTGCCTTGATTTCTGTTAGTGACGTTTCTGCGTTTGCCTTTTGCCATCTAGCTCTCACTGGTGTTACTTGGTCTTGTCAGTGCTGGACTCACCAGTGCAAGCTGCCCCTTCCCCGTTGGCCTCTGGTGCACAGCTTACACTCTGCACTGCCTATAGACAGGGTGCTGTTTTCCAGGCTGTTCAGATCCCAAAGCAGGCACCTGAAGGCTCCCGCTGGGGCCCGCAGGATTTATCGGAGCACACCGACTTTTCCCAGCTGGCCGCCCGGAAGCCCCCACTAGCCTCTTGAGGGACCTGGAGATGTGGCGGCCACCCAGGCTGATCTGAAGCGGAGAGATTTGAGCTGGGGGCTTCTGCCTGAGGCCTTGCCCCAGATTGTGTCTGTGGACCAGGTGGAACCCGTGTGCACCCCCAGGGAGCTCCGAAGGTGAATGTTGCTGTGACCTCCCCTGTGCTCCGCTCACTCCGCTGGGCAGCCGATTTCCCCAACCGGGCTGGCGCACACTAGGTTAGCCTTGTCGCCTGGGCCCTGAGTCCAGGCAAACGCCTGGGAGACCAAGGTCCGAGCAAAGTTCCCCTAGGGCTATGTCTGTTATTTGGGTCCGCCAGGTGACCCGGATGGCGGGCGTGCGCGTCCGCGCTCCGCGAAAGCACCGGGAGAGTCTGTTGTGCTAATAACCTCCTGGGCTGGTTGACACACAGATGGCCCACCAAGCCGCCCAGTTCTTGGGGTCAGTCCTGTGCCTTTTGGGGCCTAGACCCCCGTTTTGTTAGCCTCAGGCTACGCTTGTTAGCAGTCTCTGCCCTCCCGAGCACTCTGGCTCCTGTAGGCAAAATGGCGGCGCGTGCACCGGCCGGGGCAAAAAAAAAACAACTCCTGGCTGGGTTGGCGCCCCGATGGCCACTCGAACAGCCCAGGGCCTGGGTGCAGGCCAACGCCCGTCTGGCTCAGACCCCTGCGGTGTTGGGCCTAGGATTATGTTTGTGTACCTCAGTCTGACCGATCTCTGGAGCCCGGGATCAAGATGGCGGTGAGTCTCTCCTGACTGGCGGGCAGCCGAGTTCTGAAGTGGCTTCCGTGCAGCGAAAGGCTCCGCAGAACCGCAGTTGCTTGCCGCCCGGCTGGTCAGCGAAGGTCAGTGGTCGTGGGCGCAGGGCCTAACTGGACCCTGTGTCGCCTTGGTTCCACTGCTGATGGCCCTTCAGCTGGAGCAGCCACCAAGAATTTGATCATTTGATCATTAGATTGCATATATTAATTATATTTACCAGTTTATAATAACAAAGTAGCTTTTATAAGATTAGGATTTTACATTTTTATCTCTATTAAGATTGAACCATCTAGCAACAGGTCCAAAGTGGGATCAAGGTCAAGGGCAATTCCCAAGGCCTCATACTATTACTGATGCTATGGAGCGCTCACAGAAAGGAACCTATCATAACTCCCTCTGAAAGACCCAACAAGCAGCTGAGATAGTCAGATGCATTGTATTATAATTTTGATGGGCATTGCATTGAATCTGTAGATTGTTTTTGGTAAAATGACCGCTTACACTATGGTAATCCTACTAATCCAGGTGCATAACAGATCTTTCTATTATCTGATATCTTGATTTTCATTTCAAAACTTGCTTTGAAATTTTTAATCCTACACATCCTTCACTTGCTTGCTTAGAGATACCCAAGATACTTTATATTATTTGAAGCTATTGAATAAGGTGCTTCTCTGATTTTTTCAACTTTTTTCTCATTTGAATTTAGGAGGTCTACTGATTTATTTGGGGGTTAATTGTTTATCTACCTCTTTTCCTAAAGGTGCATAACAGCTAGAGGAGATTGCTGGTAGAAAAATTTTAGGGATACATACATACATACATACATACATACATATATAATCATATCATCTATAATTTAATAGTATTTGACTCCTTCCTTTCTAATTTGTATCTTCTTGATCTCCTTCAATAGTGTTGTTGCTGTAACTAAGACTACAATTACTATATAGAGAATAGATGAAAATGTATGCCCTTGAATTAGTCCTGATTTTATTCTAATTGCTTTGAGTTTTTCTACATTTAATTTAATATTAGCTATAGACTTAATGTAAACTGTTTTTATTATGTTTAGGAATGTCTCTCATATTCTTAATCTCTACAGAAGTTTTGTTATAAAAAGTGTTGGATTTTGGCCAGAGATCCTTTCTGCATCTAGGTAGATAATTAGAAAGTTTGTTTTTCAGTTTGTTTGTATGATGGATAGCATTAATTGGTATTCATATGTTGAAATATCCCTGCATCTCTGGGCTAAAGTCTATATGATTGTGCTAGATGGTGCTTTTGATATGTCTGGGATTTGGGTTGCAATCTACTATTTTTGTATTTATGTTAAAAATTGTTGGGTCTTTATGTGTTTTGGTTGTCCGGGTGACAATGGTCTCAAAAAATGAATGGGGCAATATTACTTCTGTTTTTATTTTGTAGACTAATTTGAGAGGTATTACCATTATCTCCTTGAAAGTGTTTAGAATTGTACATTAAAAGCATATGGCCCTGGGTTTTCTTTGGTTTATTGTTATTGGTATTTGTTTGTTTATTTGGTTGGTTTGATTTTTTTTTTTTTTTTTTTTTTGGTTTGGTTCCGTTTGGAAGATTTTAGTGATTGTTTATTTTATTAGAGAATATAGGTTTAATTAGAGTGACAATCTGATCTTCATTTAACTTTGGTAAGTGATATTTGTCTAGAAAGTTAGCCAATTCTTTTAGATTATTCTATTTTATACAATACAGTGTTTTTAAGTATGTCTTTAGGGTACTCAGGATTTTCTTGGTGTCTGCTGCTATGTCCTCCTTGTTGTTTTCAATTTTGTTAACTTGGATATTCCTTCCCTAACTTTTAGTTACTTTAGATAAAAGTTTATCAGTCTTATTTGTTTATTTATTTATTTACTTATTTATTTATTTAAAGAACAATCTGATTCTCTTTGTTTCTACTGTTTTTCTTTCAGGCCTGAGTTTCATTATTTCTTATCATTTGTCTTAGTTAAGATTTTACAGTTCTGAACAAACACCATAATCAAGGCAAGTCTTATAAAAATGATATTCAGTTTAGGCTGGCTTAGAGGTTCAGAGATTCAGTCCAGCATCATCAAGGTGGGAGCATGACAACATCCAGGCTGGCATGGTATCAGGGGACCTGAGTGTTCTACATCTTCATTTGAAGGCTGCTAGAAGAATACTGACTTCCAGGCAGCTAAGATGAAGTCCCTAAAGCCATAATAACACACTTTTCCCAACAAGGCTACATCTACTCCAATATGGCCACACCCTCTAATAGTGCCAGTCCATGGGCTCAACATATACAAGCATCACATTCCACTTCCTGGCTCGCAAAGGCTTTTTAGCCATATGAGTCAAGGCAGGAACCTTCTTTTTGTTGTTTGTGGCTGGAGATCATCTTTTGCCACAGGGCTCCATACCCAGGTGGAGATATCTAGCCTCCCAGGAGTGTGGACAGGCCTGCGAACACAGGTTAGGACCAAACCTGATGCTCAGAGGAAACAGCCTGAAACCATGAGGACACAAGAAACCACGGGAGGCCTGGAACAGGAGTCTTCTTATTTCTATCTGCACCCAGAGCTGATCCTGAGACATAGAGCTACATATACAAATACTGCCACATGAGAACTGGTCTCTGAAGAGTGCCTGCACAGCTGAATGCACATGTAAGACCATCACTTCTCTTCAAATTTCTGGTGCAAGAGTGACCTGCCCTGAGCCATTAGGATCCAGGAATCAAGGATAATTTGGGCACAGGATCTGTATGGTTTCCGTCAGCACACCTGAGGTGACCCTATACCACAGCTCTCCATAAATAATTTCCTCCCAGAGAGAACTGGTCTCCCAGTAGTACTGAAACACAGGCTTGCAGAACTGATAAGCCACAGTCAGAGACAGCAAGACTAGCTAACACCAGAGATAACCAGACAGTGAAAGGCAAACCCAAGAATAGAACCAAGGCAGTTCTCCCACAACAGCAAGTCCTGGTTACACCAAACCACTAGAAAAGTGAGATTTGGGTTTAAAATCACATCTCATTATGCTGATAGAGGACTTCAAGGAGAACATAAATAACTCCAATAAAGAAGTACAGGAGAACGTGTGCAAACAGGTAGAAGCGCTTAAAGAGAAGACACAAAAATCCCATTAAGAATTACAGGAAAACCCAAACAAACAAGTGAAGGACTGAACAAAGCCACTCCCAATCTAAAAATGGAAGTAGAAACAATAAAGTAATCAAAAAGGGAGAGAACTCAGGATATAGAAAACCTAGGGAAGAAATCAGTAGTCATAGATGCAAGCTTCAACAACAGAATACAAAAGACAGAAGAGAAAATCCTAGGTGTTGAAGGTACCATAGAAAACATTGACTCAACAGTCAAGCTTCTAAGCTAACACACCCAGGAAATCCAGGACAAAATGAGAAGACCAAACCTAAGGATTATAGGTATAGAAGAAAGCAAAGATTTCCAAATTAAAGGGCCGGTAAACACCTTGAAAAAATTATAGAAGAAAACTTCCCTAAGCTAAAGAAAGAGATACCCATCCATGAATATACAAGAAGCTTTCAGAATTCAAAGTAGACTGGAACAGAAAAGAAATTCCTCCTGTCACATAATAATTGAAACACCAAATGCACTAAAAAAAGAAAGAATATTAAAAGTAGTAAGGGGAAAAATTCAAGTAACATATAAAGGCAGACCTATCAGAATTACACCAGATGTCTCACCAGAGACCATGAAAGCCAAAATATCCTGGGCAGATCTCACACAGATCCTAAATAAAACCACAAATGACAGCCCAGAAAACTATAACCAGCAAAGCTTTCAATTACCATAAATGGAGAAACAATGATATTCCATGATAAAACCAAATTTACACAATATCTTTCCACAAATCCAGTCCTACAAAGGATAATAGATGAAAAATGCCAACACAAGGAGGGAAACTACACCCTATAAAAAGCAAGAAAGTAATCTTTCAACAAATCCAAAAGAAGATAACCACACAAACATAAAAATAACATCAAAAATAATAAGAAGCAACAATCAATTAGTCCTTAATATCTCTTAAAATCAATGGACTCCATTCCCAATAAAAAGACATAGATTAACAGATTGGATACATAAGCAAGACCCAGAAATTTGCTGAATACATGAAGCACACCTCAGTGTCTCAGAAAAAAAAAAAAAAAAAAAGACCTAGAGTAAAAGGCGGGAAAACAATTTCCCAAGTAAATGGTCCCAGGAAACAAGCTGGAATAGCCATTCTAATATCAGATAAAATTGACTTTCAACCAAATGTCATCAAAAAAGATAACAAAGGACACTTCATACTCATCAAAGGTATCTTCTCTCCCTGAAAGAGCAGAGGGGCATCAACAGGTACTGAGATATCCTGAGTTTAAGATCTCTGGAGGTGCAAACTAACAGGGGTCTGCCTGCACACAGGACCTGGGCAGATAGGCAGTTTGTCTCTGTGCCAGCTTGTCGTGGGTACTGTGCCCTACTTGGTGATCAGCATTTGGAGTGACTCACTGCCACCATATTCGCTCCATGACAGAGCAGACAGGGAGCACCAGGTTCACTGAGACAACTGAAGTATAACATTGCTTGGGGCAAGACACATCAGGGCTTCAACCACAGCAAAAGAGGAAGACAGGGCATCAGATATCTGTGCCAAGGAAAAACCAGTCATGCAGTGTTGCAAATAGCCTTACAGGTTCACAGGAGGTTGAAGCACCAGCCAGTGAGAAGTAGAGGGCAAAAGGAAAATGTAGGAATATTACTAACAGAAAACAAGGCAATATGGCAGCATCTGAAACCAAATCTCCAACAACAGCAAGTCCTGGATACCCCAACACACCAGAAAAACAAGATTTGGATTTAAAATCACTGGTCATGATACTGTTACAGGAAAACATGAAGGACATAAATAAATACCTTAAATCTCTTAAAGAAATTCAGGAGAAAAATGATTAAAAGCTAGAATCCCTTACAAGGAAACACAAAAATCACTTAAAGAAATTCAGGAGAATATGGGTAACAAGTTAGTAGCCAATAAGGAGAAAATGCAAAAATCACCTAAAAAAAATACAGGAGAACTTTGTTCAACAGGCATAAGTCATGAAAGAGGAAATGTAAAAATCTCTTAAAGAAATACAAGAAAACACAAACAAGTAACTGAAAGAGCTGAGCAAAACCATCCAGGTTCTAAAAACAGAAATAAAAACAACTAAGAAATTGCAAAGGGAGACAACTTTGGAGATAGAAAACCTTGGGAAGAAATCAGGGGCCATATATACAAATATCAACAACAGAATACAAGAAATAGAAGACAGAATCTCAGTAGCCGAAGATACCATAGAAACCATGTACTCAACAGTCAAAGAAAATGCAAAATGCAAAAAGTTTGTAACCCAAAACATCCAGGAAATCCAGGGCACAATGAGAAGACATAACCTAAGGATTATAGGCATAGATAAGAGTGAAGATTTACAACAGAAAGGGCCAGCAAATATCTTCAACAAAATTATGGAAGAAAACTTCCCTAACCTAAAAAGAGAGATGCCCATGAATATACAAGAAGCCTACAGAACTCCAAACAGACTGGACCAGAAAAGAAATACTTCCTGTCACATAGTAATCAAAACCCAAATGAACTAAACAAAAAAAGAATATTAAAGGCAGTAAGAGAAAAAGGCCAAGTAGCATATAAAGGAAGACCTATCAGAATTACACCAGACTTCTCATCAGAGACCATGACAGCTAGAAGATCCTGGGAAGATCTCATACAGACTCTAAGAGAACACACATACGAGCCACGACTACTATACCCAGCAAAACTCTCAATCACCATAGATGGAGAAACCAAGATAGTCCATGACAAAACCAAATTTAAAAAATATCTTTCCACAAACCTAGCCCTACAAAAGCTAATAGGGAGAGAACACCAATACAAGGAGAGAAGCTATACCCTGGAAAAAGCAAGATAGTAACCTTCTTTCATCAAACCCAAAAGAAGATAACCACTCAAATAAAAATTAGCATCAAAAATGACAGGAAGCAATGATCACTATTCCTTAATATTTTTTGACATCAATGGACTCAATTCCCCAATAAAACGACATAGACTGAGGAAAACACAAACAAGCAAATGACAGAACTGAGCAAAAAGTTCTGTCTTTTGCTCAAGATCTAAAGACAGAAGTAGAAACAACTAAAAAAGGACAAATGGAGACAACTTTGAAGATAGAAAACCTTGGGAAGAAATCAGGGACCATAGATGCAAATATCAACAACAGAATACAAGAGACAGAAGAAAGACTCTCAGATGCTGAAGATACCATTCAAACCATGAACTCAACAGTCATAGAAAATGCAAAATGCAAAAAGCTGGTAACCCAGAAAATCCAGGACACAATGAGAAGACCAAACCTAAGGATTATAGGCATAGATGAGAGTGAAGATTTACAACTTAAAGGGCTAACAACTATCTTCAACAAAATTATGGAAGAAAACTTCCCTAACCTAAAGAGAGAGATGCCCATGAATATACAAGAAGCCTACAGAACTCCAAACAGACCGGACCAGACCAGAAATACCACCCATCACATAATAATCAAAACCCCAAATGTACTAAACAAAGAAAGAATACTTAGGATAGTAAGAGAAAAAGGGCAAGAAACATATAAAGGAAGACCTATCAGATTACACCAGACTTCTCACCAAAGACCATGAAAGGTAGAAGATTCTTGGGGGAGCTCATGCAGACTCCAAGAGAACAAAAATGCTAGCCAAGACTACTATACCCAGCGAAACTCTCAATCACTATAGATGGAGAAACCAAGATATTCCATGACAAAACCAAATTTACACAATATCTTTCCACAAATCCAGCCCTACAAAGGATAATAGGGGGAAAACACCATTACAAAGAGGGAAGCTATACCCTGGAAAAAAGCAGGATATTAAGCTTCTTTCATCAAACCCAAAAGAAGATAACCACACACGTATAAAATTAAAATAAAAAATGATAGGAAGCAATAACCACTACTCCTTAATATCTCTTAACATCAATGGACTCAATTCACCAATAAAAAGACATAGACTAACAGACTGGTTACATACAGGAAACACACCTCAGTGTCAAAGACAAAAACTACCTTAGAGTAAAAGGCTGGAAGACAATTCTACAAGCAAATGGTCTCAGGAAACAAGCTGGAGTTGTCATTCTAATATCAGATAAAATTGTCTTTCAACCTAATGTCATCAAAAGAGACATGGAAGGTCACTTCTTGCTAGTCAAAGGAAAAACCCAACAAGAAGAACTCTCAATCCTGGACATCTATGCTCCAAATACAAGAGCACCCTCATTCATAAAAGAAACTTTATTAAAGCTCAACGCACACATTGTACCTAACACAATAATTGTGGGTGACTTCAACACTCCACTCTCATCAATGGAACGATCAGGAAAACAAAGTAAACAGGGAGACAGTGAAACAAATTGAAGCTTTGGACCAATTGGATTTAACATACACACACATACACACACACACACACACACACACACACATATATATATATACATATATGTATTTATGTGTGTATGTGTATATATATATATATATATATATATATATATATATATATATATATATATATATATATATATATAAAACTTTTCATCCCAAAGCAAAAGACTATACCTTTTTCACCAGCACCTCATGGTACCGTCTCCAATATCGAGCATGTAGTTGGTCACAAAACAGACCTCAACAAATATAAGAAGATTGAAATAATCCCACACCTCCTATCAGATCACTATGGAGTAAAAGTGGTATTTAATAACAATAAAAACAACAGAAAGCCCTCATACACATGGAAACTGAAATAATACTCTACTCAATGATACCTTGGTCAAGGAAGAAATAAAGAAAGAAATCAAAGATTTTTAGAATTTAACGAAAATGAAGGCACAACATACCCAAATCAATGGGACAAAATGAAAGCTATGCTAAGAGGAAAACTCAGCCTTGAGTGCCTCCAAAAAGAAATTCGAGAGAGCTTACACTAGGAGATTAATGGAACAACTGAAAGCCCTGGAACAAAAAGAAGATAATTCACCCAGGAAGAGAAGACAGGAAATCATCAAACTCGGGGATGAAATCAATCAAGTAGAAACCAAGAGAACCATACAAAGAATCAACAAAACCAAGAGCTGGTTCTTTGAAAAAATCAACATGATCGATTAAACCTTAGCCAGACTAAACAAAGAGCACAGAGAAAGTATCCAAATTAACAAAATTATAAATGAAAAGGGAGATATTACAACAGAAACTGAGGAAATTTAAAAAATCTTCAGATCCTCCTACAAAAGCCTGTACTCAACAGAACTGGAGAATCTGGAGGAAATGGACAATTTCTTAGACAGATGCCAAATACCCAAATTAAAGCAGGATCAAATAGATCATCTAAACAGACCCATAACCCCTAAAGAAATAGAAGGGTTCATAGATAGCCTTCTGACCAAAAAAAAAAAAGCACAGGACCAGATGGTTTCAGTGCAGAATTCTATCAGACCTTCAAAAAGACCTAATACTATATGACAAGAACTTCAGATCTCTAAAGAAGGAAATCGAAAAAGATCTTGGAAAATGGAAAAGTCTTCCATGCTCATGGATTGGCAGGATTAATAGAGTTAAAATGGCCATCTTGCCAAAGGCAATCTACAGATTCAATGCAATCCCCCTCAAAAGCCCAATGCCGTTCTTCATAGAGCTAGAAAGAGCAATTTTCAAATTCATTTGGAATATCAAAAAACCCAGGGTAGCTAAAACTATTCTCTACAGTAAAAGAACTTAAGGGGAATTCAGTATCCCAGACCTCAAACTTTACTACAGAGCAATAGTGATAAAAACTGCATGTTATTGGTAAAATGTCAGACAAGCGGATCAATGGAATAGGATTGAAGACCCAGAAATGAACACACACACCCACGGTCACTTGATCATCGACAAAAGAGCTGAAAGCATCCAGTGGAAAAAAGAAAGTCTTTTCAACAAATGGTGCTGGTTTAATTGGAAGTCAGCATGCAGAAGAATGCGAATTGATCAATTCTTATTTCCTTGTACTAAGCTCAACTCCAAATGGATCAAGGACCTCCACATAAAACCTGATACATTGAAACTAATAGAAAAGGAACTGGGAAGAGCCTTGAAGACATGGGCACAGGCCAAAAGTTCCTGAATAGAACACCAATAGCTTATACTCTAAGATCAAGAACTGACAAATGGGACCTCATAAAACTACAAAGATTCTGAAAGGCAAAGGACAACTGTCAAAAGCACAAAATGTCAACCAACAGATTGGGAAAGGATCTTCACCAACCCTACATCTGACAGAGGGCACATATCTAATATATACAAAGAACTCAAGAAGGTTGAACCCAGAGAACCAAATAACCGCATTAAAAAGTGGGGTACAGGGCTAAGAATTTTCATATGAAGAACATTGGAGGGCTGAGAAACACCTTAAGAAATGCTCAAAATCATTAATCATTAGGGAAATGAAAATCAAAACAACCCTGAGATTTCACCTCAAACCAGTCAGAATGGCTAAGGTCAAAAACTCAGGAGACAACAGGTGCTGGTGAGGATGTGGAGAAAGAGAAACACTCCTCCACTGCTGGTGGGATTGTAAGATGCTGCAACCACTTTGGAAATCAGTCTGGCGGTTCCTCAGAAAACTGGGCATGACACTTCCAGAGGACCCTGCTATACCACTCCTGGGCATATACCCAGAGGATTCCCTGGCATGCAATAAGGACACATGCTCCACTATGTTCATAGCAGCCCTATTTATAGTAGCCAGAAGCTAGAAAGAACCCAGGTGTTACTCAACGGAGGAATGGATAAAAAAAAAATGTGGTATATTTACACAACGGAGTACTATTCAGCCATTAGAAACAATGAATTCATGAAATTCTTAGAGAAATGGATGGAGTTGGAGAAAATCATACTAAGTGAGGTAACCCAGTCTCAAAAGATCAATCATGGTATGCACTCACTGATAAGTGGTTATTAACCTAGAAACTTGGAATACCCAAGACAAAATCCACATATTAAATGATCTCCAAAAGGAACGGAGAAGTGGCCTCTGGTTCTGGAAAGACTTAGTGCAACAGTACAGGGGAAAACCAGAACAGGGAAGTGGGAAGGAGTAGATGGAGGAACAAGGGGAGGGAAGAGGGCTTATTGGACTTGTGGGGACTGGGGACCCAGAAAAGGGGAAATCATTTGAAATATAAATAAAGAATGCATAGAATAAAAAAAAAAAAGAAGTGGCTCACAAGGCTTCAAAGAGCCACTCTTGTTTTTTTTTTTTAACTTTTTTTATTCAATATAATTTATTTACATTTCAAATGATTTCCCCTTTTCTAGCCCCCCACTCCCCGAAAGTCCTATAAGCCCCCTTCTCTCCCCCTGTCCTCCCACCCACCCCTTCCCATTTCCCCGTTCTGGTTTTGCCCTATACTTCTTCACTGAGTCTTTCCAGAACAAGGGGCCACTCCTCCTTTCTTCTTGTACCTGATTTGATGTATGGATTATGTTTTGGGTATTCCAGTTTTCTAGGTTAATAACCACTTATTAGTGAGTGCATACCATGAGTCACCTTTTGAGTCTGGGTTACCTCACTTAGTATGATGTTTTCTAGCTCCATCCATTTGCCTAAGAATTTCATGAATTCATTGTTTCTAATGGCGGAATAGTACTCCATTGTGTAGATATACCACATTTTTTGCATCCACTCTTCTGTTGAGGGATACCTGGGTTCCTTCCAGCATCTGACAATTACAAATAGGGCTGCTATGAACATAGTAGAGCATGTATCCTTATTACATGGTGGAGAATCCTCTGGGTATATGCCCAGGAGTGGTATAGCAGGATCTTCTGGAAGTGAGGTGCCCAGTTTTCGGAGGAACCGCCAGACTGATTTCCAGAGTGGTTGTACCAATTTGCAACCCCACCAGCAGTGGAGGAGTGTTCCTTTTTCTCCACACCCTCTCCAACTCCTGCTGTCTCCTGAATTTTTTTTTGATTTTTTTTATTCGATATAATTTATTTACATTTCAAATGATTTCCCCTTTTCTAGCCCCCCACTCCCCGAAAGTCCCGTAAGCCCCCTTCTCTTCCCCTGTCCTCCCACCCACCCCTTCCCACTTCCCCGTTCTGGTTTTGCCGAATACTGTTTCACTGAGTCTTTCCAGAACCAGGGGCCACTCCTCCTTTCTTCTTGTACCTCATTTGATGTATGGATTATGTTTTGGGTATTCCAGTTTTCTAGGTTAATAACCACTTATTAGCGAGTGCATACCATGATTCACCTTTTGAGTCTGAGTTACCTCACTTAGTATGATGTTCTCTAGCTCTATCCATTTGCCTAAGAATTTCATGAATTTATTGTTTCTAATGGCTGAATAGTATTCCATTGTGTAGATATACCACATTTTTTTGTATCCACTCTTCTGTTGAGGGATACCTGGGTTCCTTCCAGCATCTGGCAATTATAAATAGGGCTGCTATGAACATAGTAGAGCATGTATCCTTATTACATGGTGGAGAATCCTCTGGGTATATGCCCAGGAGTGGTATAGCAGGATCTTCTGGAAGTGAGGTGCCCAGTTTTCGGAGGAACCGCCAGACTGATTTCCAGAGTGGTTGTACCTATTTGCAACCCCACCAGCAGTGGAGGAGTGTTCCTAATCTTAGCCATTCTGACTGGTGTAAGGTGAAATCTCAGGGTTGTTTTGATTTGCATTTCCCTAATGACTAATGAAGTTGAGCATTTTTTAAGATGCTTCTCCGCCATCCGAAGTTCTTCAGGTGAGAATTCTTTGTTTATTTCTGTACCCCATTTTTAATAGGGTTGTTTGGTTTTCTGAAGTCTAACTTCTTGAGTTCTTTATATATATTGGATATTAGCCCTCTATCTGATGTAGGATTGGTGAAGATCTTTTCCCAATTTGTTGGTTGCCGATTTGTCCTTTTGATGGTGTTCTTTGCTGTACAGAAACTTTGTAATTTTATGAGGTCCCATTTGTCGATTCTTGATCTTAGAGCATACGCTATTGGTGTTCTGTTCAGAAATTTTCTCCCTGTCCAATGTCCTCAAGGGTCTTCCCCAGTTTCTTTTCTATTAGCTTCAGAGTGTCTGGCTTTATGTGGAGGTCCTTGATCCATTTGGATTTGAGCTTAGTACAAGGAGACAAGGATGGATCAATTTGCATTCTTCTGCACGCTGACCTCCAGTTGAACCAGCACCATTTGTTGAAAAGGCTATCTTTTTTCGATTGGATGTTTTCAGCCTCTTTGTCGAGGATCAAGTGGCCATAGGTGTGTGGGTTCATTTCTGGATCTTCAATCCTGTTCCATTGATCCTCCTGCCTGTCACTGTACCAATACCATGCAGTTTATAACACTATTTCTCTGTAGTATTGCTTGAGGTCAAGGATACTGATTCCCCCAGACTTTCTTTTGTTGCTGAGAATAGTTTTAGCTATCCTGTGTTTTTTGTTGTTCCATGTGAATTTGATAATTGCTCTTTCTAAGTCTGTGAAGTCTTTTTAGAATGCAGAGCTTGAAGATTAGTGTGGGAGCAGGACCATTTGACTGCCTAAGTGTTCAATCTCCCAGGTACTTACATACTTTACAGCAAGAACTGATGTTCATTAAACTGTAAACAAATTAGTGTTCAAGCCAAAGATATAAAGGAAGACATCATCAGTGCACGGGAGCCATCTACCACCTTCAGTCTTCTTGTAGGTAAAAAGTCCTGCAATTCTGGATCCATCTATCGCACAAAAAAAAAAAAAAAAAAAAAAAAAAAAAAAAAAAAAAAAAAAAAATCATACCTCTGTGTTTGCAGCCAAGGCTGGACTTTATAACCCTCCCTTTACAATGAAACGGAGCAGAAGGCTGCAAGGCTGCATTAAAGCTTTGGTTTTCCTTTTGAAAAACAAACAAACAAACAAACAAAACAAAAACAAAAAAAGACATAGACTAACAGACTGGATACATAAACAGGACCCTGCATTTTGTTGCATACAGGAAACACACCTCAGTGTCAAAGACATAAACTACCTTAAAATAAAAGGCTGGAAGATAATTCTACAAGCAAATGGTCTCAGAAAACAAGCCAGAGTAACCATTCTAATATCGGAGAAAATCGTCTTTCAACCTAAAGTCATCAAAAGAGACATGGAAAGACACTTCTTGCTGGTCAAAGGAAAAATCCACCAAAAGAACTCTCAATTCTGAACATCTATGCTCCAAATGCAAGGGCAACTTCATTCATAAAAGAAACTTCACTAAAGCTCAAAACACACATTGCACCTAACACAATAATTTTGGGTGACTTCAACACCCTATTCTCTTCAATGGACCAATCAGGAAAACAGAGGGACACAGTGAAACTAATTGAAGCTTTGGACCAATTGGATTTAACAGATATATATAGAACATTTCTTCCTAAATCAAAAGAGTATACATTTTTCTCAGCACCTCATGGTACCTTCTCCAAAATCGATCATTTAATTGGTTACAAGAGAGACCTCAACAAATATAAGAAGATTGAAATAATCCCATGCCTCCTATCAGATCACTATGGAGAAAAAGTGGTCTTCAATAGCAACAAAAACAACAGAAAGCCCACATACACATGGAAACTGAACAATACTCTACTAAATGATGCCTTGGTCAAGCAAGAAATAAAGAAAGAAATCAAAGACTTTTTAGAATTTAATGAAAATGAAGGCACAACAAAGCCAAATCTATGGGACACAATGAAAGCAGTGCTAAGAGTAAAACTTACAGTCAAAAGGTGAGTGCTCCAAAAAGAAAATGGGGAGGGCATTCACTAGAAGCATAACAGCACAACTGAATGCCCTGGAACAAAAAGCAGCTAATTCACCCAGGAGGAGACGAGGACAGGAAATCATCAAACTCAGGGCTGAAATCAATCAAATAGAAACAAAGAGAACCATACAAAGAATCAACAAAACCAGGAGCTGGTTCTTTGAAAAAAATCAACAAGATAGATAAACCCTTAGCCAGACTAACCAAAGGGCAACGAGACAGTAGCCAAATTAACAAAATTAGAAATGAAAAGGGAGGTATAACAACAGAAACTGAGAAAATTCAAAAAATTATCAGATCCTACTACAAAAGTCTATCCTTAACACAACTGGAGAATCTGGAGAAAATGGACAATTTCCTAGACAGATACCATATATCAAAATTTAATCAGGATGAAGTACATCATCTAAACACTCCCATAATCCCTAAAGAAATAGAAGGGGTCATAGAAAGCCTTCTAACCAAATAAAGCACAGGATCAGATGGTTTCAGTGCAGAATTCTATCAGACCTTGAAAGAAGACTTAAAACCAATACTCTTCAAACTATTTCACAAAATAGAAACAGATGGAACACTATCCAACTCGCTCCCAGAAGCCACAATTGTGCCAATAATAAAACCACACAAAGATCTAGCAAAGAAAGAGAACTTCAGGCCAATTTCCCTTATGAATATCGATGCAAAAATACTCAATAAAATTCTTGCCCACGGAACCCAAGAACACATCAAAATGATCATTCACAAGGATCAAGTAAGCCTCATCCCAGGGGTGCAGGGATGTTTCATTATATGGAAATCCATCAATGCTATACACTATATAAAGAAGCTCAAAGAAAAGAACCCCATGGTAATTTCATTGGATGCTGAAAAAAAAATTGACAAAATTCAGCATCCTTTCATGCTAAAAGTCTTGGAAAGAGCAGGAATTCAAAGCCCATACCTAAACATAGAAAAAGCAATATACATCAACCGGTAGCCAACATCCAACTAAATGGAGAGAAACTTGAAGCAATCCCACTAAAATCAGGGACTAGACAATGCTGCCCCCTCTCTCCATATCTTTTCCATATAGTCCTTGAAGTCCTATCTAGAGCAATTAGACAACATAAGGAGGTGAAAAGGATACAAATTGGAAAGGAAGAAGTCAAACTATCACTATTTGCAGATGATATGATAATATACTTAAGTGACCCAAAAAACTCTACCAGAGAACTCCTACAGCTGATAAACAACTTCAGCAGAGTGGCTGGTTATAAAATCAACTCAAGAAAATCAGTTGCCTTCCTATACTCAAAGGATAAGGAGACTGAGGATGAAATTAAGGAAATGACACCCTTCACAATAGCCACAAACAACATAAAGCATCTTGGTGTGACTCTAACCAAACAATTGAAAGATCTATATGCCAAGAACTTCAGGTCTCTGAAGAAGGAAATCGAAGAAGACATCAGAAAATGGAAAAATCTTCCATGCTCTTGTATTGGCAGGATTAATATAGTTAAAATGGCCATCTTGCCAAAATCAGTCTACAGATTCAATGAAATATCCATCAAAATCCCAACCCAGTTCTTCATAGAGTTAGAAAGATCAATTTTCAAATTCTTCAGGAATAACAAAAAAAAAACCCAGGATAGCTAAAACTATTCTCAACAGTAAAAAAAAAAAAAAAAAAAAAAAAAAAAAAAAAAAAAAAAAAATTCTTGGGGTATCAGTATCCCAGACCTCAAGCATTACTACAGAGCAATAGTGATAAAAACTGCATTGTATTGGTACAATGACAAACAAGTGGATCAATGGAATAGGATTGACGACACAGAAATGATCCCACACACCTATGGTCACTTCATCTTCAACAAAGGAGCTGAAAACATCCAGTGGAAAAAAAAAGATAGCTTTTTCGACAAATGGTGCTGGTTCAATTGTAGGTCAGCATGCAGAATTCGAATTGATCCATTCTTATCTCCTTGTACCAAGATTAACTCCAAGTTGATCAAGGACCTCCACATAAAACCCAACACACTGAAAATAATAGAAAAGAAACTGGGAAAACCCTTGAGGACATGGGCACTGGGGGAAAGTTCCTGAACAGAACACCAATAGCTTTTGCTCCATGATCATGAATTGACAAATGGGACCTCAAAAAATTACAAATTTTCTGTAAGTCAAAGGACACTGTCAAAAAGACAAAACTGAAACCAACAGATTGGGAAAGGATATTCACCAACCCTAAATCCGACAGAGGGCTAATATCCAATATATACACAGAACCCAAGAAGTTAGACCCCAGAGAACCAAGTAACCCTATTAAAAATGGTGTACAGAACTAAACAAAGAATTTTCACCTGAAGAACATCAGATGGCTGAGAAGCATTTTAAGAAATGTTCAACATCACTAATCATTAAGGAAATACAAATCAAAAACAACCCTGAGATTTCACTTCACACCAGTCAGAATGGCTAAGGGAAAAAACTCAGGAGACAGCAGGTGTTAGCAAGGATGTGGAGAAAGAGGAACACTCCTCAACTGCTGGTGGGATTGTAAGATGGTATAACCACTTTGGAAATCAGTCTGGTGGTTCCTCAGAAAACTGGACATGACACTTTTGGAGGACCCTGCTATACCTCTCCTTTGCATATACCCAGAGGATTCCCTGGCATGCAATAAAGACACATGCTCCACTAAGTTCATAGCAGCCTTATTTATAATAGCCAGAAGATAGAAAGAACCCAGATGTCCCTCAATGGAGGAATGGATACAGAAAGTGTGGTATAGTTACACAATGGAATACTACTCAGCAATTAAAAACAATGAGTTCATGAAATTCTTAGGCAAATGGTTGGAACTGGAAAATATCCTAAGTGAGGTAACTCAATCACCAAAGAATATACATGGAATGCAATCACTGATAAGTAGATATTTATTAGCCCAGAAGCTCTGAATTCTCAAGACACAATTAGCCTATCAAATGATACCCAAGAAGAGGGAAAGAGAGGGCCCTGGTTCTTAAAAGACTTGATCCAGCATTGTAGGTGATTACCAGGTCAGAGAAACGGGAGGGGTGTGGATTGGGAAATGGGCGGAGGGAAGAGTGTGTTTGACACCGATAGGGAAGGTGGAACAGGGAGAGGGGAAAGCATTCAGAATGTAAACAGAAATATAGAAAAAAAAATAATTAAAAAAGAAATATTAGCAAGACACACACACACACACACACACACACACACACAATATATACTCATCTAAGGAAAACTCTGCCAAGAAGGACTCTCAATTCTGAAAATCTATGTTCCAAATGTAAGGGCAACCACATTCATAAAAGAAACTTTACTAAAACTCAAAGCACACAATGCTTCTCACAAAATATTAGTGGGAGACTTCAATACCCCACTCACAGCAATAGATAGATCAGGGAAACACAAACTAAACAGAAACACAGTGAATCTCACAGAAGTTATGGACTAAATGGATTTAACAGATATCTATAGAACATTTCATCCTAAATCAAAAGAATATACCATCTTCTTAGCACCTCGTGGTACCTTCTCCAAAACTGACCATATAATTTATCACAAAACAGATCTCAACAGATATGAGAATATTGAAATAGCATCATGCCTCCTATCAGATCACTATGGATTAAGGATGGTTTTCAATAGAAACAACAACAACAGAAAGCCCATATACACATGGAAGCTGAACAATTCTCTACTCAGTGATAGCATGGTCAAGGAAGAAATAAGGAAAGAAATCAAAGACTTCTCAAAATTTAATGAAAATGAAGGCACAACATACCCAAAATTATGGGACTCAATGAAAACAATTCTGAGAGGAAAAGTCGTAGCTCTAAGTGCCTTAAAAAAGAAGCTGGAGAGAGCATACACTACCAGCTAAACAGCAAACCTGAAAGCTCTACAACAAAAAGAAACTAACACACACAAGAGAAGTAGATGGTAGTAAATAATCATACTCAGGCATGAAGTCAACCAAGTAGAAACAAAAAGAACTATACGAAAGATTAAAAAAAAAAAAAAAAAACCCAGGACCTTTTTCTTTGTGTGAATCAACCATATAGATAATCCCTTATCCAGACTACCTAGAGGGCATAGAGACAGTTTAACAGAATCAGAAATGAAAAGAGAGATATAACAACAGAATCTTAGGAAATTAAAAAAAAAATCAGATACTACTACAAAAGCCAATACACAACACAACTGAAAAATCTGTATGAAATGGGAAAATTCCTAGACAGATACAAAATACCACTGTTAAATCAGGATCAGATTTAGACGATCTAACCAGTCCCATAACACCTAAAGAAATGGAAGCAGTCATTGAAAGTCTCCCAATGACCACAAAAGCACAGTAGCAGACACTTTTCATGCAGAATTCTATAAGACCTTCAAAAAAACCTAATACCAATACTCTTTAAACAGTAGAAACAGAAGAAACACAATCCAACTGGTTCTATGGAGCTGCAATTATGCTAATACCAAAACCACACAAAGATCCATCAAAGAAAGAGAACTTCAAACAATTTCCCTTAGGAATATGGATGCAAATATACTAAATAAAATATTTGCCAACTGAATCCAACAACACATCAAAATGATCATTCTGAGTGATGAGGATCAGGTAGGCTTCATCCAAAGTAAGGAGGGGTTATTCAATATATGGAAAACCATAAGTGTAATGCACCATATAAACAAACTCAAAGAAAAAACCCACATGGTCATTTCATTAGATGCTAAAAAAGCATTTGACAAAATTCAGCATCCCTTCATATTAAAAGTCTTTGAAAGATCAGAAATTCAATGCCTATACCTAAACCTAGTAAAAAGAATATACAGCAAATCAGTAGCCAACATCAAACTAAATGGAGAGAAACTTGAAGCAATCCCACTAAAATCAGGGACTAGTCAAAACTGTTCTCTCTCTCCATAGCTATTGAATATCGTACTTAAAGTTCCAGCCAGAGCAATTATACAACAATAAGAGGTCAAAAGGATATAATCAAAGGATAGAAGTCAAACTATCACTATTTGCAGAAGATACGATAGTATACTTAAGTGACCCTGAAAACTCCACCAGTGAACTCTTACAACTGATAAATAACTTGAGCAAATGGTATGGATATAAAATTAACTCAAACAAATCAGTAGAGTTCTTATACTCAAAAGATAAGCCCACTGAGTAAGAAATAATGGAAATGACACTCTTCACAATAGTCACAAACAATATAAAGTATCTTGGTGTGACTAACCAAAGAAGTACCTGTATGACAAGTACTTCAAGTACCTGAAGAAACAAATTGATGAAGACCTCAGAAGATAGAAAGATCACCCATTCTCATGGATTAAAATGATTAATCTAGTAAAATGGCCATCTTCTCAAAAGCAATCTACAGATTCAATGCAATACCCATCAAAATTGCCGCTCAATTCTTCAAAAAGGTAGAAAGAGAAATTTAAAAATTCATCTAGAATAACAAAAAATGCAGGATAGCTAAAACAATTTTCAACAATAAAAAAAAATCTGGGAGAATCAGTGTCTCAGACATCAAGCTATACTACAGAGCAATAATGATAAAACTGCATGATATTGCTATAGTTACAGGCAGGCAGATAAATGGATATAATTGAAGATCCAGAAATGAACCCACACACCTATGGTCCCTTGATCTTTGACAAAGGAGCTAAAACCATCCAGTGGAAAAAAGATAGCCTTTTCAACAAATGGTGCTGGTTCAACTGGCAGTTAGCACACAGGAGGATGTAATTCAATCCATTCTTAGCTCCTTGTATAAAGCTCAAGTGCCACTAGATAAGGACCTCCACAAAAAAGCAGACACACTGAAACTAAGAGAACACAAAGTGGTTGAGTACATAGGTACAGGGGAAAATTTCCTGAACAGAATACCAATAGCTCATGCTTTAAGATCAAGAATGACAAATGGGCCCTCATAAAATTATAAGGTTACTGTAAGGTAAATGACACTGTCAATAAGACAAAACAGCAAATAACAAATTGGGAAACAATCTTAGCCAACCATATATCTGACAGAGGGATAATATCCAATATATACAAGCAACTCAAGAAGTTAGACTCCAGAGAACCAAATAACCCTATTAAAACTGGGGTGCAGAGCTAAACAAAAAATATTCTCCTGAAGAGCTTCAAATGGCCGAGAAGCACCTTAAGAAATGTTCAACATCCTTAGTCATCAGGGAAATGCAAATCCAAACAACCATGAAATTTCACCACACACCAGTCAGAATGGCTACGATCAGAAACTCAGGAGATACCAGGTGCTGGCAAGGATGTGGAGAAAGAGGAACACTCCACTGATAGTGGGATTTCAAGCTGGTACAACCACTCTGGAAATCAATTTAGTGGTTCCTCTGAAAATTAGACACAGTACTACAGGAGGACCCAGGTATACTACTCCTGGGCCTAGAACCAGAAGATTCTTCCCCATGTATTAAGAACACTTGTTCCACAATGTTCATAGCTGCCTTATTTATAGTAGCCAGAAGCTGGAAAGTATCCAGATATACCTCAATAGAGGAATGGATACAGAAAATATGGTACATTTACACCATGGAATACTACTTCAGAGACTTGGAATCCCCAAGATACAATTCACAGACCAAAGGAAACACAAGAAGAAGGAAGACAAAAGTACGGATACATTGGTCCTTCTTAGGAAAGGGGACAAAGAACCCATGGGAAAAGATACAGAGACAAAGTGTGGCACATAGACTGAAGGAAAGGCCATCCAGAGAGTGGCCCACCTCAGTAGCCATCCCATATACTGTCACCAATCCCAGACACTAATGTGGATGTGCTTGCTGACAGGAGCATGATATAGTTGTCTACTGAGAGGCTCTACCAATACCTGAAAAATGCAGAGATAGATGCTCTCAACATACCAGTGGACTGAGTACAAGGTCCCCAATGTAGGAGCTAGAGAAAGGACCCAAAGAGCTGAAGAAGCCTTCAGCCTCATGGGAGGAGCAACAATATGAGCTAACCTGTACCCCAAGAACTACCAGGGACTAAACTACCACCCAAAGAGGGACTCATGGCTCCAGCTGAATAGGTAGCAGAGGATGGCCTTCATGGACATCAAAGGGAAAAGAGGCTCTTGACCCTGAGAAGGCTAGATGCTCCAGTATAGGAGAATACCAGGACAGGTTAGAGGGAGTGGGTGGGTTGGTGACTAGAAGGAAAGGGGATAGAATACGGTGTTTTGGTGGGGAAACCAGGAAAGGGAATAAGATTTGAAATGAAACTAAAGAAAATATCTAATAAAAAATATGAGTCTTTGAGGGCCATACTTAAACATAGCATAATGCAAAATACATTTAGTCCAATTTCAAAAGTCCCCATAGTTTATAGCAGTCTCAACAATGGTAAAAGTTCAAAGTTCAAAGTCTCTTCTGAGATTTATCTAATCAGTTAACTTTAATCCCCATAGCAAGGCAGAAAACCAGCTGGACAGACTCCAAACTTTGCATCTCCATGTCTGATATCAAAGCAAGTCTTTTTTCCAACTCCTTTTTCATCTTTATTGACTGCTATAAACTTCTTTATCATGGGCTGGTTCTACTCCCTGTTAGAAGCTTTTCTCAGGAGATAGCCCACAGCTCTGGCATCTTTAACAATTCTGGGTCTCCAAGGCAACTTGAATGTTCCAACTTCTTGTTTCAATGTCTGGGATCCACACATGATCTTCTGAGATCCTTTAAAGTTCATGGGTCACTTCTTTAGCTCTGTCCTCTGTAGCACTCTAAGCTCAGGTTGATCCACTTCACTATTTCTGCTGTTCTTGGTGATCCTGTCATGGTACTGATATCTCCAATACACTGGGGTCTTCTCCTTTGACTAGATTTCACCAATAGCTTCTTGCATGCTCTTTTCATGGTGACAAGCCTAAAATCCTTTGCATGACTACTTCAGTCCAAGGTCATCATCTGCAATTGAGACTGCACCATCACCATTGACCTTCCCTGACTTCTCACAGTGCCAAGCCTCAGCTGTTCTTCATGACCACTCCATGTCTTCAAAATAAGTGTCATCTATGTGACTCTTACATATTACCTATTAGTTCTGTAGCTTAGATACAGCCTTGGGTATCTCTGGAACACCACTTGTCTGCACTCTCAGAAAATTCTTTCCAGAAGATTTCATCTCATTAATGTTTGTCTGTTCTTAATCACCACTAATTTCTCAATTCCATCTAACCAGCAAGTAGTTCCAGTAGTCACTTCTATTCTGGACACAAAAGCAAGAGCCAGATGGCCAAAACTGCCAAGATCTACTGCTTGCTGGGGCTGGAACATGGCTCCCTTGTTCATCACTAGCTTTCAGTTTTTTTTGTTTGTTTGTTTTGCTAGCTTCTTTTTTTTGTTTGTTTGTTTATTTCAATATATTTTTTATTTACATTTCGAATGATTTCCCCTTTTCTAGCCCCCCACTCCCCGAAAGTCCCATAAGCCCCCTTCTCTCCCCCTGTCCTCCCACCCACCCCTTCCCACTTCCCCGTTCTGGTTTTGCCCTATACTTGTTCACTGAATCTTTCTAGAACAAGGGGCCACTCCTCCTTTCTTCTTGTACCTCATTTGATGTATGGATTATGTTTGGGGTATTCCAGTTTTCTAGGTTAATATCCACTTATTAGTGAGTGCATACCATGAGTCACCTTTTGAGTCTGGGTTACCTCACTTACTATGATGTTTTCTAGCTCCATCCATTTGCCTAAGAATTTCATGAATTCATTGTTTCTACTGGCTGAATAGTACTCTGTTGTGTAGATATACCACATTTTTTTGCATCCACTCTTCTGTTGAGGGATACCTGGGTTCTTTCCAGCATCTGGCGATTATAAATAGGGCTGCTATGAACATAGTAGAGTATGTATCCTTATTACATGGTGGGGAATCCTCTGGGTATATGCCCAGGAGTGGTATAGCAGGATCTTCTGGAAGTGAGGTGCCCAGTTTTCAGAGGAACCGCCAGACTGATTTCCAGAGTGGTACTGCCTAAGCTTGGTTGTCCAAGAACTTGCTCTGCAAACTGACTTTGAACTCAGAGATCTTCATGCCTATCTCCTAAGCATTGTGATTAGAGGAGTGGTCAACAAAGCCTGGATTTAAGTTTTTCTTCACCTAGAACTTGTTCTAGGCAGGCCTTGAACTCAGAGATCTGCTTGTCATTGCCTACTGACATTAAAGGATTGTACAACCATGCCTGGACCCAAGGTGGCTATTATCTTCATTTAATTTAATACCTTTGAAGACAGGATCTAGAGATTTCAGATGTACTATTAATTTACTAGTATGAGAGGTCTCCATTTTTTCTATGTATTATGAATTCTCCTACTACTACTACTTTCATTGTGTTCCATAATTTTTGGTATGCTATGTATTCATTTTCATTGAATTCTAGAAAGTCTATAACTTCTTTGTTTTTCTTTTGACCCAATTTTTATTCTGTAGAGAGATGGTCAGTTTTAATGCATTTATATGCTTTCTGTCGTTTCTGTTGTTATTGAAATCCACCTTATTTTGTCTTGGAATAGTTATTTCAATTTTCTTGTATCTGTTGGACTTGCTTTGTGCCTGAATACATGATCAGTTTTGGACAGTATTCCATGAGATGCACAGAAGAAAGCATGTCTGTTTGTTTTTGTATGAAATTTTCTCTAAATGTCTCTTAGATCCATTTAATTTATAACACGTGTTATGTCCACCATTTCTCTTTTAAGTTTTTGGCTGTATGATTTGTTCCTTTGTTAGAATTCAATATTTGAAGCCTGAAGAACAGCTTCAGCACAGTGGCCAGATTAAATTTTTTCTTAAAGAAATCAGTAGCCTTCATTTATATAAATGATTAATGGTCTAGAAAAGAAATTAGGCAAACAATACCCTTCACAATAGCAAAAAATAATATATAATATCTTGGTGGAAATCTAACCAAGCAAGTGAAAGTTCTGTATGACTAGAACTTCATGTTCCTGAAGAAAGAAACTTAAGACTACAAAAGATGCAAAGATCTTCCATGCTTATGGATTGGTAGGATTAATATAGTAAAAATGTGCATCTTATCAAAAGCAATCTACAGATTCAACACAATACTCTTCAAAATTCCAACACAATTCTTCATAAATGTGCAAAGAGTAATTATCAACTTCATATGGTAAAAAAATGCTCAGCTTTGCTGAGCTCAGAGGATGACCTAGACCTTGTAGGTAATTCTTCGTTTATTAGGTTTTCTTTTATTGCATATTTCCTTGTTCCATTATTCTGTAATTATGGCAAGGTCAGAGATTTAGTCTAAGAATACTTAGCCACACTTCAAACTGCCTACCTCAAGATTTTTTTTATTCTTCTGAACATATGTCTAATTTCCATCTGTAATTATTTTAGAGATATATAATAATTCATCTAAAAAGGCAGGTGGAGTATGGATTTAATTACTTCCACAACCCTAGAGCATAGCACTGATAAGTGAGTTGTTCAATGGTGGTAGGTAGGAGCAGCTAATAAGTCTTCTCCAGGAAGGCATTGCTGATACAACAACTTCAAGTCAAGTCATTGCCATAATAAGGAACTTCAATAATGAGTTCTTTCAATGGATCATAGCTCCCAAGTAGTGTAATTTCAGATTTTCAGCTTTTAATTGGATTACTTTTTCTATTCAAATTTCTCAGATTGCTTTCATCCATACATAGTATATAATCGAATGTGACAAAATATCTTGTAATCTGTCTTGCCTTATGGGCTGTGCTAATGCCATAATTTCTTAGGAGATTGACAGCGCTTGGGTCTGGGTCCCAGCACACATTCCACTCAGAAAGGGCACTGCTGTCAATGTCCAATTATCTGAAATCTTTTCATCAGTTACTGATATTTTGAAAACTGCTTTTGCAATGGGTGACTGACAAATGTTACCGAGACACATTAACAACACAGAGTTGGATGCAACTTCTGCCATATTTCAGTTTAGGCTCTGGCACCTACCTTTGATATTATAATATCTTCTTTCCAAAAGCTAGTTTGATACAAGGCTGAGCAAAGTTGAATTTGTTTTAGAATTGCACTATTCTATGTTTCATTCTTCATTCCTTACCCCTAGAATTCATATTCACTTTTGATATTGAATTTCTAACTATGGATGTTCAATGTCAGCATCTGTCCAAAAGCCTTTATTCTCCTAATACAAACTATTTTTGGAGGAAAAATTATATATAAGAAAACATTAGACAACATGCAAAAAGAAAGAAAGGAAGAAAAGAAGGAAGGAAGGAAGGAAGAAAAAGAAAGAAAGAAAGAAAGAAAGAAAGAAAGAAAAGAAAGAAGAAAGAAAGAAAGAAAGAAAGAAAGAAAGAAAGAAAGAAAGAAAGAAAGAAAGAAAGAAAGAGAGAAGGACAGGAAGAAGGAAGGAAGGAAGAAAATAGAATGGTATAAATTATAGTTGTTTATAAGTCTGAAATTTGAAATCTATTTATAGAAACATATAAATTGTGTTTATAATTGATTTAAGAAGGTTATTTCCTATTAATAAAACAACAGACCATTTGTATAATATTTTGGCAGGATGATAATTATGTAATAAGAAGTTATTAAACTTTTCCTGCATTATATATTACCCCTCATTAATATCACCAAAAAGTTCATAGGATTTTTATCTCATATTAGATAAAACAATGAGTCTCATTTAAAATATTTTGATGGAGAAACAACTTTAAAATGACTATTTTGATAACTTTTTTTTTGATTGGCAGGATTTTTTTTATTCCATATAATTTATTTACATTTCAAATGATTTCCCCTTTTCTAGCCCCCCCCCCACTCCCCGAAAGTCCCGTAAGCCCCCTTCTCTTCCCCTGTCCTCCCTCCCACCCCTTCCCAGTTCCCCGTTCTGGTTTTGCCAAATACTGTTTCACTGAGTCTTTCCAGAACCAGGGACCACTCCTGCTTTCTTCTTGTATCTCATTTGATGTGTGGATTATGTTTTGGGTATTCCAGTTTTCTAGGTTAATAACCACTTATTAGTGAGTGCATACCATGATTCACCTTTTGAGTCTGGGTTACCTCACTTAGTATGATGTTCTCTAGCTCCATCCATTTGCCTAAGAATTTCATGAATTCATTGTTTCTAATGGCTGAATAGTACTCCATTGTGTAGATATACCACATTTTTTGCATCCACTCTTCTGTTGAGGGATACCTGGGTTCTTTCCAGCATCTGGCAATTATAAATAGGGCTGCTATGAACATAGTAGAGCATGTATCCTTATTACATGGTGGGGAATCCTCTGGGTATATGCCCAGGAGTGGTATAGCAGGATCTTCTGGAAGTGAGGTGCCCAGTTTTCGGAGGAACCGCCAGACTGATTTCCAGAGTGGTTGTACCAATTTGCAATCCCACCAGCAGTGGAGGAGTGTTCCTCTTTCTCCGCACCCTCTCCAACACCTGCTGTCTCCTGAATTTTTAATCTTAACCATTCTTTAAAATGACTATTTTGATAACTTTTTTATTATGCATTTCTAAAGATTTACAGGTAGAACTGCATATCAAACATTGATGTACAATGGGTCAAGTATGTTTTTCAGGTCAGTGTTAACACTTTTAGCATCTGCATATAATTGAGAAGATATAATACTTGTTTTACTCTGCCTAACTTACTTCATGTAATAAATTTGCTACAACTGCCCGGCTTTTAGTTTTTTATTCTTCTTTTAAAGGTTGAGTAGCACTTCTCTGTGTATGTCATATGCTATGCATTTATTTATTCTTTGAATGATCACTTGATTTTAAAGACACTTCTTGCTCAAGTTGGAATACTTAATGCAGAATAGATAATACTTTACAAGTTTGAATATGAATTTCATAAAATGTAGCAACACTTCCACAATATTTTATGTACATACCTGATCATTCCTAATTTCTAGAGAAATTCAAAGCAACTAGAATAACTAAATAGATCATTTAAAAGAACAGTGTAGATTCAATTCATCCAGTTTCAAAGCTTTTATAGCTACAGTAATGAACACTGAGGTTTTCCCCTAAAGGGATGAACAGGCAGATCAATGAAACAACAAGACAACTTAAAAACAAACCTAAGGCAATTTTAACTTATTTGTTAAATAGTGATTCAATGGAGAAAAGACAACCAACATTTTAAAAATTGGTTTAGAAATATTTGTTTGACCCTCCCGTATCTAAGTCTCTATCAGATAATCCCTTGAAAGCACTCTTAACACTAGGAAATTATACTCCAAACCCTGTGTTTCACCTATTACCACACAGCTCTGCCAAGTTTCTTGCATGTCTGCCAATATCAGTGGCATCAGGAAAGCCTCTGACCTTTGCCAAAAATAGCCAAGAATAATAGAAGTAGAAGAAGAAGTTTCAAGGCTCCAATTCCAGATGTTTTCAACAAAATCATAGAAGAAGTTTTCCTAACTTAGGGGAAGAGATGACTATACACATACAGGAAGCTTACAGAAAGGGTCAAAGATACAAGAATAGCCTACTATACCAAGTAAAACTTTCAATTACCATAGAGGGATCAAACAAGATATTCCATGAAAAAAACCCACAAATTTTAATATCTAGCTACAACACCAACCCTACTGAAAATGCTAGAAGAAAATTTTCAACAAAAAGACGATAACTACATGCAAGAAAATTTAAGAAATAAATAATCTAACTCAAGCAAAACAAAAACATCACACACACACACACACACATACACAAAACACACACCCAAAGCACACACACATAACACACACATACACATATACACATTCACTCACTCACTCACATCCACCACCAACAATTAACAACCACTTGTCATTAGTATACCCCAAATATGCATGGACTCAATTCCCCAATAAAAGGACACAGGCTAACACATAAGGTAAGTCTTCCAACTTTAGTTAACCTATATAACAACGTATGGGCATGACCAGAGGTTAAGCAAATTCAAATAACCCATCACAGGCAACCCCAGAGGCTTCTCTGTTAGGTGATTATAGATTTAACCAGGAAGATAGTCAGTATTATCTATCACACCATTGGAGGAAATTAGGTGGCATCCACAAAAGCTATCTCATTATGATCCTTGCTTACAATGAAACTATTCAAATAAATATAATATTTTATAATCCCTAAGAGAACACTAAACGCTGTAGAAATTTCATTTACAAAAGGGTGCTTATGATCCACTTGAGGCAAACATGCCCCCCACCAGAGAGCACAGGACAGTTTATTCAGTATTGACTTCTAGCTAAAGTTCATTTCAGAGGAAATGCCATAATGTAATTAAAATAAATGAATATATTCACTTTCATAATTTTTTTCAATGTAGGTTTTAAGATGTTGGTTATTAAGTTCTTTTCATGTTGCTAAATTTAAAGAAGAAAAAACATTGCCGAGAACTCTTGAAATTTTGATAATGTGATTGAAGCCATTTTTTTCATTTTCCATTTGCAATTCTACATGCCTGCTACTTCTGTTCTGTGTTTTGCTCTCAAAGTGAGGTGTCAGTTAATAAAGTAAAAGCAACGGAGTCAAGAATATTTTACCACATGATGACTGAATATTGGTACATTGAAATTTTTCAAATATAACAAAATTTTAGGAAGTAATCATACTTTCAAAAACAATAGTATGTATATCAATTCTTCTGTCAAAAGTACAGTAAGAATCAAAAAGTGTCAGAATTTAGTAAGACTCATTTGAATAAAATCACTATTTTCCTTTGTAAAGGTAGCTTGTATATTACTCAAATGAGGAATCTTATCAAAATAATCTTTGTTTAAATCATAAAAATGGAGAAGTTTTCCAATCTGTTTTCATGGTGTCCTAACCATCTTTGTAATTAAATAAAAAATTGTAGGCTAAGGAACACAAAGACAGAAATCATTCAGGGGGATTTGGTTAAGGTCTCAGATTTTTGCAGAAATGATCACAATGTTGTTTTTTTGCCACACTGTCTAACATCCATGACTTTAGCCAATGTTTTGCCTTTCATAGAGACTGCGAATGAGTATCTATATTTTCAAGGTAATATATGATAAATGATGTCATAGACTTTCAGAGTGAGTTTTTTTCCTATTGTGGCTCTTGGAGTAAAGCACTAGAAATGGTTATCTATTGGGCTTTATTGGCTATACATAAAAACTTATAATCACCAGTTGGATCCTGGATCAGCACAGAGGGTATTCAGTTATATTTATTGTCAACTCTGTAAACAATATATACTTTCATTTCAAGTTAATCAGTAAAAATGTTATCTACACTTTGTATACCCATGTTTTCTACAAGCCTGTTAAAGGTACAGAGGAGCTGAAGAAATGGTGGCTTCTTCCTTTAAGATTTTCCAGAATGGAAATATTTGTGTGAGAAGTTATATATTTGAAATCATTCCTATTTAGCTTATGTTTCTATAAATGGAGCTCTTTGACTTTATCAAAGAAACTTTCTCATTGTAATGGATGATACATCAAGCATCTTTCTTTGTTGAATTGTATGGACATTTGCACATATTGAGTTCCAAAAGGACAAACTGCTTACTTAAATACAATTGTCAACCTGAGATGCCATCATGCTACCCGAGGTTCACTGGGCACAACTGTTGTAATTCTAGCCTGCAGATAGCACAATGGCCCCTTGCTCTAATTCTTCTAGCATGGCAAGCTTCAGGGGCAGCTCCATACTGCTCATCAGGCCATAGGATGTTCTCTAACTCTATTCTTGTCCTTTGTCCACTGCAGTCATGCTCCCATATCGCTCCCAAAACCTTCATTTACCACATCTGTAGTTTTGCCATTTCTTCTCTCCACAACCACCTCTGTTCTTCCATCTTTCCTTGAGTCCACATTTTACATATTATCATTCCAGAGGACCTGCCCTACTCTACCTGTTCCATTGTTCCAGAAATACTTCCAGCTTTCTAGACCCCTCCCCTGCATCTGCCTCCTCATCTCCCCTTGGAACTCCCATGAGTCTCTCAGGCTCATCAAGCTGCACCTCAGTCCCAGACAAGTGCTGTGACCCTGACATTCTTCAACATAGCCATGCTTCAAGTGTTCATCTTGGATGGTGATGATATGCTCCTGTCTCTAGTTCTACAAGACTAACTATTCTACATGTTCCAGCCCCTCATAAATGGAGTAGATGTTGGGGTGGGCTGACTTGAAGTGCTATATTTGAATCCAGATGGCCACTGAATTGGTCAGCCTGGCTCTTCCTAGTGGCTGCTCATGAGTCTCTTCTCTTTCTAGGACTTCCAGGTTTTTACCATCAAGAAAACTGAGTATTTACAACAGCACATCAATATCTTGGTGAAGAGTCAAAATAAAGAAGAGAAAAAGTAATTCTTTCACATTGGCTTGCATAAAAGTATTTTCCTGTGGGTAAATGCATAAAGGAATGAAAGACAAGTGGCCCAGGGTCCAAAGAGAAAATGTAGGAAAACCAATTTTTTCAGCTTCTGTATTAGTATCAATTTGACTATCTTTGAAGAAGATGAGGTGTTAAATAAATATATTGGGATTTTTGAGTTAATATTATTTTGGGTGATGATATTTGTGTGTTATCACTTTTTGAATCATAACTATAAATTGATTTTTGAATGGCTAGTTACAGAGAATCATATTTAAGGAGTTACAAATGCATACTGTATTCAGACTTTTAAATGAATTTAGCTTATCACCACTTACCTTTCAATTTAATTTTTTATATATGTACATATTTAAGAAAAATCAATAAGGAATAGATAATTTTGCACCCATTTCTTAGAACACTGAATTCAGTACTGCCTCTATTTTCAAAATGTATTATTCAAATCATTTTAGAATGCTGTATTTAATATTTTCTTGGTGGATTTATAAAAATTGGACAGTTTCTTGAATTCTTGACCATTTAAGTGTGCTTCCTAGGTAGAGAGAGGGAAAGCAATGGAAAGTTGGAAGCCAAGGAAGAAGAGAGAGGAAAAAAGAAAACCAAACTTAGTTTATACAAAAAGAGGAAGTGATTGTCTATGCTCTGTGTGCTTTATAACAGCATATTTAAGAACAAAAATGACAGCTTTATAATCAAACTTTATTCAACAGTTGATCTTTAGTATTGAAATTGAGGTAAATATCTTCCAAACATAAAATTGATAATTTATACGACATATTTATACTGTTCCAAATTCATTTCCCTGTTAAGCTTTGTGGTAATGTTTTATATTGTACTACTAGAAAAAGTCACCACACAATCTTCAGATTAAATGGACACAAAATCTCAAAAGCCATACATTTTATTTATTTCTGTGAAATGATGAACAATTACCTTTCTCTGGACACTGATTTCTTTTAGACAATTCAAATTGACTTAGACTAGTTTCATGATTCTAACAGCTAAAATGTCAAAATCTTTGAAAATAACATATTTTCTTACACTGTAAACATCTACATACATCATAGCCAGATCCTTGAAATTTTAATTCTGAAGTATCAAGTAGTTCCATTTATTGTAAACGTACATCACTTTCAGCATTTCACCACTACGATCTTTAGTGTTACTTCAGTGTTGGCAGCACATTATCATGTAACCACCCATGTCAATCAATTTTAGCGATACTCAAACCATCTAACAGGTAAACATCTGAGCATCAATCTTTGCCAAATACCCAGATTGTCCTCCATTATTCTTAAGATGAAATGCCATGATGTAATTCAGTTAATGTGGCTGTAAGTTAAGATTCTATTTCACCTTCCCAACCTTTTATCACACTACCTGCTTTCACTGTATGTTCTGCTCCTTGCTTGTTGAATACTTTTAGGAGAATATTCTTTCCACAAATACTGCCCCCAAATCTATCTGTCTTATTTATTTATTGAGAATCAACAGTAATTAATTGAGTAATTAGTGAATTAATGGATAACCTAATTTGAAAATAAAATCTCATCTTTAAGTTCTAAGAAATATTTAAATAATATGCATTAAGTAGTAATAAATAACACCTTAGTATTTTTATGTAAAATATTATGTTATATTATTATATGTAGATAATGTAGTATCTTAGTTACTCTTCGATTGTTGTGAAGATACATTAATACAAAAGAAAGTCACAAAGAAAAGTATTAATTAAGTGTTAACTTATACTTGTAAAGGGTTAGTCTATGATCATCATGGCAGAAAGCATATGTGTACATCATGGAGTCGCAATGGAAGGCTTTACATCTTCATTTACAGGCAGGAGAGAGAGAGAGAGAGAGAGAGAGAGAAAGAGAGAGAGAGAGAAAGAGAGAGAGAGAGAGAGAGAGAGAGAGAGAGAAAGAGAGAGAGAGAGAGAGAATGTGCTTTTGAAACCTCAAGCTCACTCCCAGTGATACATCTTCTTCAACCAGGTTACGCCAGTTCCAAGGATCCCACGCTTTCTACACTTTCACAAAATGTTCAACACTTAAAGACCTAGCACACAAATATATGAGATTATGGAGCTACTCTTATTTAAACCACTCTCATCCGTTATTAAAATAACTGAAAATCATAAGTTGTAAGGTGATATATTCGATATACATTCATTTTACTACACATCCAAGTATGTGTGCTCTTCCTGTACATATAGTCATACATCAATATATGCAATAACAGCTTTAGGGATTGTCAAGTTAGCATATATAGCTAATAGTGAAATTTTGACATCTTTTCCAATTTGTATCCCTTTGACTTCATTTTGTTGTCTAATTGCTATAGAACTTTGAATACTATCTTGAATACTTAGGGAGAAAGTGGGCAATCTTGTCTAGTTCCTGATTTTAGTGAGATTGCTTCAAGTTTTTCTCAGACTCATTCTTAAACAGTCTAGAAACTCCTGTCTAGGCATGGGATGGCACACAATGGTCTGGGCCCTCTCACATCAATCACTCATCGAGAAGATACCCCACAGATTTGACTGTAATTCAACTTTATGGAGTCATTTTCTTAAAGAGTTCCTCCTCACAGACAGCTCTAGGTTTGTATCAAGTTAACAAAAATAATTAAGATGAAAAAAATTAAATGTGATATATTACTAATTTCTCCTGAATAAAGCATATTTTGAATTATTTCAATACATATTATTATCATCTTAACATTTAAAACCTATAAAGAAAATACTCCAAGCTGAAACCACACACTAACTCTTGAAAAATACATAGTTTTTGTTATATTCACCCCATTCTTCTTCTCTAATTTCCCCCATTTCCATCCTCTCCTGAATCTGCTGCAATTTGTGTCCTTGTCTTGGTTTTGCTTTGTTTTGCTTTAAGCTACTGAGTAGAATTTGTGCTACCAATGAGCTCATTTACATCTAGTCCAAGTGAGGGAACTGACTAGACATACGCCACCTACTTCAGAAACGAAGTTGCAATGATTTGCAAGTACCAAGGAGATTCTATTCCCTGAACTATTCTTTCCCTGTGAAAAAATCCAGTGGTATAATGTTTTAATGAAACAAAAACCAATATTTTGAAGGATGCTTTTCATAAACCAGTGGTGAGAATTCTTTCCTCTGACCTTGTCTGTAAGTCGAAACTCGTTATTTCTTCCTTGGTTCTGGATCTACTTCTAAGACATATGGCTTGTAGCAAAAGTAGAGACTTCCACACAAGAGAGGCAGGAAAATGCCATAAAGAAGGAGTGCCATTTATTTGCCTCATGAGACACAGGGAGCTGTACATGTCTGAATGTTGGTGAAATGGTAGAAAGTGGCAAAGAAGATTCGACTTGAGTGGATGTCTGCGTGGCTTACTGAGATATTTTCAACATATCCTAAGCCTACCAAGTCACATACCCTCTATGAACTCTAGGATAGTGGCTTTAATTTTGGGACGGAGAGTGGGCTAGCCATTGAAGATTATGCTCACTTATTCCTTGTTAAAATTACACATAGTAATTTTAATATTTTGTGGGAGATAAGGGAAGTTGGAAGAAAAATATTAAAGATAAATAAGATAATTTGCAATATACATATGTGTAAGGAATTCTCAGGAATTAAGAAAATTTAAATATTTAAATACAATAACTAGTCAATATTGGTTGTTGTTTTGATTAAAATATAAATAAAAATTTTAATGTTTCTTTTCTTGGTTTCCCTGCATGACCTAATGTAGTAGCAGTTAGAACAATTACACTTATTCTTTCTGATAGGAAGTGAATTATTTTCAATATATCTGAAAACAAGAATGATTTAAATAATTGTTTCTGGCGCTTCTGTCTTACAATGAAAGCCACTTTTTACTTCTTTACCCTGAAAGTGTTGGCAAGAAGAATATTCTTTTAAGGATTTTACAGCAATGATGTTCCTGACATATACTTATATCAAAAATCAACATATATTATTGAAGTCATTATAGAATGTCCAAGGGGAATAAATTATACCCATTATAGTAAACAAGACAGCAAAATAAAACTACAAAAATATATATTTTTACCTTTTATAATTTAGGAAACTTTTATATCCGTATTTTAAATTATAGTTATTCAAATGTCTATTTCTATTTTTGCCTTTATGTAATATTTATCTTTTTAAAATATTTTTATTTTCTATATTCTTTGTTTACATTCAAAATGTTTTCCCCTTTCCCAGATCCCCCCTCCCCATATGTCCCATAAACCTTCTTCTCTCTTCCCATTCTCCAATCACCTCCCTCCTTTTTCTCTGTCCTTATATTGCCCTCCAATGCTAGATCAATCCTTTCCAGGATCAGGACCCTCTCCATAATTCTTCATGGGAGTCATTTGTTAATTGTTTTGTGCCTTGGGTATTCAGAGCTTCTGGGCTAATTAATATACACTTATCAGAGATTGCATTCCATGTGCATTCTTTTGTGATTGGGTTACCTCACTTAGGATGATATTTTCCAGATCAAACCATTTGCCTAAAAATTTTGTGACTTCATTGTTTCTAATTGCTGAGTAGTATTCCATTGTGTAAATATACCACATTTTCTGTATCCATTCCTCCGTTGAGGGACATCTGCGTTCTTTCCAGCTTCTGGCTATTATAAATAAGGCTGCTATGAACATAATGGAGCATGTGTTTTTATTGCATGCCGGGGAATCCTTTGGGTATATGCCCAGGAGAGGTATAGCAGGGTCCTCCAATGGTACAACCACTTTGTAAATCAGTCTGGCGGTTCCTCAGAAAACTGGGCATGACAAATGTCTATTTCTTAAAGTAAGAACTTACTGACAATGGTTTTTTTTGTTTGTTTGCTTGTTTTGCAATGGTTTTCTGTAATCTGGAAGGCATACAACATTGCATTGAACTGTGCTATCAGTGTGACCATCTGTAACCACAAATCTACAATCTTCTTCCTCACCCTGGTGGACTGTACCATCAAACTCAATGGTATTTCACCTGAACACAATAATATCAGAATGTAAATCTTCTGGATGAAAAGTTTCAGCTCCCAATCTGTACATAAAGAAACTTTAAAGAAAGTATTAGCTAGAAGCAAATGTAAGATATGATTGAACCTCAAAAGCAGAGACAGCATATAAGTTATCCTTGTAAATCTCATATCATCATATAATAGACACTAGATACAAAACCACAAGTAGGACTTTCCCTGGGAGGTTCTTCTTCAAGCAAAGATTATGTGGTGGTTTTTACAGGCAAATTGAATACTTTTTAACTATTCAATTTGAACAAACTTCAGTGAATAGTTCTGAATACATGGACACACTTGACCCTATGCAAATGCAATGTAGAGGGTAGAAGGGATAAGAAAAATGGAAGGATGTTATGAATAGGGTGATATGGCAATAATCATAATGCTGCTAAAATATATAATGTTTTCAAAGAAGAAACTTAATGAAGATATTTTTTTAAACTTTGCTTTTAAACAGTATACTTAGAAAAAAACAAAAACTGTATCATAACTGTATCATAACAGATTATAGTAGCTAGCCTCCAAGATAAATTAAATAAATATTTATGGTGTTTATAGCCATTTGGATTTCCCCTATATTAAGTCAGACTAGCCTGTGCAATCAAAAGAATTGGGAGAATAATTATGCAATTATTCTTCCAAAACGAAGTGGTTAGAGGATATTGAAATGTTTGCCTTTCTCATTAGCTCATATAGCTAACTTCAAAATAACAAGACACCTTTAATTCTTAAAATTGACAATGTATGTAAGTCTAGAGGTAGCTACAAGAGGTTGCTTCATGTCTCTGAGGTTGTTTCTAGCTATGTTCATTGAGATGAACCAGCTCATATTTAATGGGGAGAAGAAAAGAAGGATGAAATCTCAGAACTTGCCTCTTGCCTGAATGTGATGTACTCAGGTCCCTATTTCTCCTTTCCACCAAGTAACACACTCTACCCACAGGCTGTGGGCCCACCCTTTCTTTAAAACAAGTGTCTTCTTTGTTTTTCAACTCAACAATGAAGGTCAATTGAAAGACTTAGTGTTGCTAACATTTTATTATGCACCATACGCTTATTTATTTATTTATTTATTTATTTATTTATTTAATGAATCTAGAATTTTGAAGTGTCTGCCTAACAAACTGCACCCTCTTTCATAAAAGAAACTTTATTAAAACTCAAAGCACACATTGCACCTAACACAATAATTGTGGGTGACTTCAACACTGCACTTTCCTCAATGGACCGATCAGGAAAACAGAAACTAAGCAGGGACACAATGAAACTAATTGAAGCTTTGGACCAATTAGTTTTAAAAGATATATATAGAACATTCTATCCTAAAACAAAAGAATATACCTTTTTCTCAGCACCTCATGGTACCTTCTCCAAAATCGACCATATAATTGGTCACAAGACAGACCTCAACAAATATAAGAAGGTCGAACTAATCCCATGCCTCCTATCTGATCACTATGGAGTAAAAGTGGTCTTCAATAGCAACAGAAACAACAGAAAACCCACATACAGTGGAAACTGAACAATACTCTACTCAATGATACCTTGGTCAAGGAAGAAATAAAGAAAGAAATTAAAGACTTTTTAGAACACAATGAAAAGGAAAACACAACATACCCAAATCTATGGGACACAATGAAAGCAGTGCTAAGAGGAAATCTCATAGCCCTGAGTGCCTCCAAAAAGAAAATGGAGAAAGCATACATTACCAGCTTAATGACACACCTGAAAGCCCTGGAACAAAAAGAAGCTATTTCACCCAGGAGGAGTAGAAGGCAGGAAATCATCAAACTCAGGGCCGAAATCAATCAAGTAAAAACAAAGGGAACCATACAAAAAATCAACAAAACCAGGAGCTGGTTCTTTGAGAAAATCAACAAGATAGATAAACCCTTAGCCAGACTGACCAAAAGGCACAGAGAAAGTATCCAAATTAACAAACTTAGAAATGAAAAGGGAGATATAACAACGGAAACTGAGGAAATCCAAAAAATCATCAGATCCTACTACAAGAGCCTGTACTCAACACAACTGGAGAATCTGGAGGAAATGGACAATTTCCTTGACAGATACCAAATACCAAAATTAAATCAGGACCAACTAGACCATCTAAACAGTCCCATAATGCCTAAAGAAATAGAAGGAGTCATAGAAAGTCTTCCAACCAAAAAAAGCACAGGACCAGATGGTTTCAGTGCAGAATTCTATCAGACCTTCAAAGAAGAGTTAACACCAATACTCCTCAAACTATTCCACAAAATAGAAACAGAAGGAACACTACCAATTCCTTCTACGAAGCCACAATTATGCTGATACCAAAGCCACACAAAGATCCAACAAAGAAAGAGAACTTCAGACCAATTTCCCTTATGAACATCGATGCAAAAATACTCAATAAAATTCTTGCCAACCGAATCCAAGAACACATCAAAACGATCATCCACCATGATCAAGTAGGCTTTATCCCGGAAATGCAGGGTTGGTTCAATATACGGAAATCCATCAATACAATCCACTACATAAACAAACTCAAAGAACAAAACCACATGGTCATTTCATTGGATGCTGAAAAAGCATTTGACAAAATTCAGCATCCTTTCATGCTTAAAGTCTTGGAGAGAACAGGAATTCAAGGCCCATACCTAAACATAGTAAAAGCAATATACAGCAAACCGGTAGCCAACATCAAACTAAATGGAGAGAAACTTGAAGCAATCCCACTGAAATCAGGGACCAGACAAGGCTGCCCCCTTTCTCCTTATCTTTTCAATATTGTACTTGAGGTACTAGCTCGGGCAATTCGACAACATAAGGAGGTCAAAGGAATACAAATTGGAAAGGAAGAAGTCAAACTATCATTATTTGCAGACGACATGATCGTCTACCTAAGTGACCCAAAGAACTCCACTAGAGAGCTCCTACAGCTAATAAACAACTTCAGCAAAGTGGCAGGTTATAAAATCAACTCAAGCAAATCAGTGGCCTTCCTATACTCAAAGGATAAGCAGGCTGAGAAAGAAATTAGGGAAATGACCCCCTTCACAATAGCCACAAACAGTATAAAGTATCTTGGGGTGACTCTTACCAAACATGTGAAAGATCTGTATGACAAGAACTTCAAGACTCTGAAGAAGGAAATGGAAGAAGACCTCAAAAAATGGGAAAACCTCCCATGCTCATGGATCGGTAGAATCAATATAGTTAAAATGGCCATTTTGCCTAAAGCACTGTACAGATTCAATGCAATACCCATCAAAATCCCAACTCAATTCTTCATAGAGTTAGAAAGAGCAATTATCAAATTCATCTGGAACAACAAAAAACCCAGGATAGCTAAAAGTATTCTCAGCAACAAAAGAAAATCTGGGGGAATCAGTATCCCTGACATCAAGCAATACTACAGAGCAATAGTGTTAAAAACTGCATGGTATTGGTACAGTGACAGGCAGGAAGATCAATGGAACAGGATTGAAGATCCAGAAATGAACCCACACACCTATGGCCACTTGATCCTCGACAAAGAAGCTGAAAACATCCAATGGAAAAAAGATAGCCTTTTCAACAAATGGTGCTGGTTCAACTGGAGGTCAGCATGCAGAAGAATGCGAATTGATCCATCCTTGTCTCCTTGTACTAAGCTCAAATCCAAATGGATCAAGGACCTCCACATAAAGCCAGACACTCTGAAGCTAATAGAAAAGAAACTGGGGAAGACCCTTGAGGACATCGGTACAGGGAGAAAGTTTCTGAACAGAACACCAATAGCGTATGCTCTAAGAGCAAGAATTGACAAATGGGACCTCATAAAATTACAAAGTTTCTGTAAGGCAAAGGACACCATCAAGAGGACAAATCGGCAACCAACAAATTGGGAAAAGATCTTCACCAATCCTAATTCTACTTTTTTTAAGTTTTAGTTTTCAAACTAAAATTCCCTTGATATAAAGTATTATTTTTATTTTAGGAATACAAATCTTAAAGTAATCTATAATTAACATAATAATATAATATAAATAACATAATTAATGTATTCCAAAGTTCTATTTAGAATATCAAAACACATATATCAGTATGACAAAATTAAATTAAGAAATATAACACGCTGAGTTCTCCCTACCAAAATCCTGTCTGGAGAGAGCTGGTCTTCCAGTAGTGCTGTCACACTTACGTTTACAGGTGAGACCACCTCTACTACTCCAATACCTGGCACAAGACAGACTCGCCAGGAGCCCAGAGGGCAAAAGAACCAGAGAGAAGTTAGGGACAGAATTCTTCTTGTTTCCATCTGCACCATAGAGCTATCCTTGTACCACTGCCCTCCAAACCCAAAGCCTGCCCAGAGAGAGCTGGTCTCCCAGAAGTGCTGACACAACTAAAGTCACAGTTTAGATCACCACTATTGATCAAATATCTGTCCCAAGAGAGACCTGACAGGAACCCAAAGGGCACAGGTTCCTCAGAGCAGCCAGGGACAGGGTCCTGCTAGTTTCCATCTGCACCCTGAAGCTAACCCTGTGCCACAGATCTCAGTATGCAAATCTTGCCCAGAGAGAGCTGGTACCACAGAAGTGCTGACACCCCTAAGATCATAGGATCACAGGCTCACAGGCTCACAGGCTCACAGACTCATAAGGGCAACAAGCTCCAGTCAGAGACAGCAAGACCAAGTAAGACCAAAGATAACCAGATGGTGGGAGGGAAATACAAGATCCTAAGCAACAGAAATCAAAGCTACTTGGCATCACCAGAACCCAGTCATCTCACCACAGCAGGCCCTGCATAACCCAAAACACCAGAAAAGCAAGATTCTGATTTAATTCACATCTCTTCATGATAATTGAAGGCATTAAGAAGTACACAAATGACTCAATTAAAGAAACACAGGAGAACACAGATAAATATACAGAAACCCTTAAAGAAGAAACACATAAATCCCTTAGTGAAATACAAGAAAAGACAAACAGGTAAAGAACTTGAACAAAATCATCCATGATATAGTAACAGAAATAGAAACAATAAAGAAATCACAACCCTGGAGATAGAAAACCTAGGAAAGAGATCAGAAGTCAGATGTAAGCATCACCAGCAGAACACAAGAGATAGAAGAGAGAATTTCAGGTGCAGAAAATACCATTGACACAACAGTTGAAGAAGATTCAAAAAGCAAAACACTCTTTACCCCCCAAAATTCATAATATCCAGGATGCAATGAGAAGACCAAACCTAAGGATAATAAGTATATAAGAGAGCAAAGATTGCCAATTTAAATGGCCAGTAAATATCTTTGACAAAATTACAGAAAAAAATCTTTCCTATTCTAAACAAAGAGATGCCCATGAACATACAACTAAAGCCTATAGAACTCCAACTTGATTGGACCAGACAAGAAATCCCTCCATTCATATAATAATCAAAACAACAAATGCACAAAAAAGAAAGAATATTAAAGCAGTACGGGAAAAAGGTCAAGTAACATAGAAAGACAGACCTATCAGAATTACACCAGACTTCTCACCAGAGACAAGGAAAGCTAGAAGATCCTAGGCAGATGTCATCCAGATCCTCAGAGAACACAAATGCCAGTCCAGGCTACTATACCCAGCAAAACTCTAATTTGCCATAGACGAAGAAATGAAGATATTTCATTAGAAAATCAAATTTACCCAATATCTTTCCACAAATTCAGTCCATCAAAGGATAATTGATGGGAAACTCCAACACAAGGAGGTAAACTCTACCCTAGAAAAAGCAAGAAAGTAATCTTCTTTCAAAAAAAAAGCCAAAAGAAGATAGCCACAAGAACATAATTCCACCTCTAACAACAAAAATCATCAGGAAGCAACAATCACTGCTCCTTAATATCTCTTAACATCAATGGACTCAATTCCCCAATAAAAAGACAAAGACTAACAGACTATATATGTAAACAGGACCCAGCATTTTGCTACATAAAGGAAACTCACCTTAGTGATGAAGACAGACACTACCTCAGAATAAAAGACTGGAAAAAAAATTCCAAGCAAATGACAAGAAACAAGCTAAAGTTGTGAATCTAAAATAGAACAAAAAGGACTTTCAACCAAAAGTTATCAAAAAAGATATGTAAGGACTCTTCATACACAGTAAAGGAAAAATTTACCAAGATGAACTCTCAGTTCTGAACATCTATGCTCCAAATGCAAGGGCACCTACATTTATAAAAGAAACTTTATTAAAGCTCCAAGTACACATTGCACCTTAAAAATTAATAGTGGAACAATTCACCACCTCACTCTCAACAAAATGACAGAAAGCTCAAATACAAATGGAAGCTAAGCAACACTCTACTCAATGATAACTTGGTCAAGGAAGAAATAAATTAAAGACTTTTTAGAATTTAATGAAAAATGAAGGCACAGCATACAAAAACTTATGGCACGCAATGAAAGCAGTGCTAAGAGGAAAACTCATAGTTCTATGTGCCTCTAAAAAGAAACTGGAGGAGGGGCACCCCACCGTCACATTCACTACCAGAAGGGCAGGGCAGGCAGCTCCAGGTACAGAGTTTAACATCACTTAGGACACAGACTGCAAGGCTTCTGCCTCTGCCCAAGACCTGGGCAGCTCTACAGTTTGTCTGTGTGCCAGGCTGTCATGGATCATTTGCCCTGCAGAGTAATCGGCACTTGGAGGGGCTTCCTGCTGCCATTTTCCCTCCCAGTCTGAAAGAACAGGCAACTTAAGGTACACAGAGACAACCCCAAGTATAACATTGCTTGCGGCAAGGCACACCAGGGCTCCAACAGCACCCAAGAGTAGGGCAGTCCATCAGCTATCTGTGCCAGTGAATACCCAGTCATCCAGAGGAGCAGAAATAGACTTATAGGCTTACAGGTGGTTCAAGCACCAGACAGTGACATCAGGGCAACTAACGCAAGAGATAACCAGATGGCAAAAGGCAAATGTAGGAATGTTACTAACATAAATCAAGGCAAGATGGTGGCATCTGAAACCAATTCTCTGACAACAGCAAGTCCTAGATACCACAACACACCAGAAAAACAAGATTTGGATTTAAAATCACTGGTCATGATGCTGTTAGAGGAACATAAGAAGGACATAAATAAATCTCCTAAATAAATACACGAGGAAATGGATCAAAAGGTAGAAGCCATAATAAGGGAAAAACAAAAATCATTTAAAGAAATTCAGGAGAATATGTGTCAAGAGATAGAAGCCAATAAAGAGGAAATGCAAAAATAACTGAAAGAAATTCAGGAGAACTTGGGTCAACAGGCAGAAGCCATGAAAGAGGAAACACAAAAATCTCTTAAAGAATTATAGGAAAACACATATAAGTGAAGGAACTGAGCAAAGCCATCCAGGATCTAGAAACAGAAGTTGAAAAAACTAAGAAATTACAAAGGGAGACAACTTTGGAATTAGAAAACCTTGGGAAGAAATCAGGGGTTATAGATGCAAATATCAGCAACAGAATACAAGAGATAGAAGAAAGAATCTCAGATGCCGAAAATACCATAGACAGCATTGACTCAACAGTCAAAGAAAATGAAAAATGCAAAAATCTCATAACCCAAAACATCCAAGATATCCAGGACACAATGAGAAGACCAAACATAAGGATTATAGGTATAGATGAGAGTGAATATTCACAACTTAAAGGGCCAGTAAATATCTCCAACAAAATTATAGAAGAAAACTTCCCTAACCTAAAGAGAGAGATACCCATGACCATACGAGAAGCCTACAGAACTTCAAACAGACTGGACCAGGACAGAAATACCTCCTGTCGCATAGTACTCAAAATCCCAAATGTACAAAACAAAGAAACAATATTAAAGATAGTAAGAGAAAAAGGCCAAATAATATGTAAAGAAAGACCTATTGGAATTACACCATACTTCTCACCAGAGACCATGAAAGATAGAAGATCCTGGGCTGATCTCATGCAGACTCTAAGAGAACACAAATGTCAGCCAAGACTTCTATACCCAGCAAAACTCTCAATCACCATAGATGGAGAAACCAAGATAGTCCATGATAAAATCAATTTTACACAATATCTTTCCACAAACCCAGCCCTACAAAGGATAATAGGTAGAAAACGCCAATACAAGGAGGGAAAAAGCAAGATAGTAACCTTCTTTCATCAAACACAAAAGAAGATAACCACTCAAACATAAAAATAACATAAAAAATAACAGGAAATAATAATCACTATTCCCTAATATCTCTTAACAGCAATGATATCAATTCCCCAATAAAAAGATACAGACTAACAGACTGGATACATAAACATGAGCCTACCTTTTGCTGCATACAGGAAACATACCTCAGTGTCAAAGACAAACACTACCTCAGAGTAAAAGGCTGGAAAACAATTTTACAAGCAAATGGTCTCAGGAAACAAGCTGGAGTAGACATTCTAATGTCAGATAAAATTGACTTTCAACCTAAAATCATCAAAATAGAAACAGAAGGACACTTCTTACTGGTCAAAGGAAAAATCCACCAAGAAGAACTCTCTATTATAAACACCTATGCTCCAAATGCAAGGGCACCTTCATTCATAAAAGAAACTTTACTAAAGCTCAAAGCACACAATGCACCTAACACAATAATTGTGGGTGACTTCAATGCTACACTCTCCTCAATGGACTGATCAGAAAAACAAAAACTAACCAGGGACACAGTGAAGTTACTTGAAATTTTGGACCAATTGGATTTAACAGATATATGTATAGAACATTTCATCCTAAAGCAAAAGGAATATCCCTTTTTCTCAGCACCTCATGGTACCTTCTCCAAAATTGACCCTATAATTGGTCACAAGACAGACCTTAACAGATATAAGAAGATCAAACCAATCCCATGCCTCCTATCAGATCACTATGGAATAAAAGTAGTCTTCAATAGCAACAAAACAACAGAAAGCCCACATGCACATGGAGGCTGAACAATACTCTACTGAATGACACCTTGGTCAAAGAAGAAATAAAGAAAGAAATCAGAGACTTTTTAGAATTTAATGAAAATTAAGACACAATATACCCAAAGCTTTGGGACACAATGAAAGCAGTGCTAAGAGGAAAACTAATAGCCCTGAATGCCTCCAAATAGACACGGGAGAGAGCATACACTAGCAGCTTAATGGCACACATGAAAGCTCTGGAACCAAAAGAAGCTACTTCACCCAGAAGGAGTAGAAGACAGGAAATCATCAAACTCAGGGCTGAAATCAATCAAGTAGAAACAAAGAGAACCATACAAAGAATCAACGAATCCAGGAGCTGGTTCTTTGAGAAAATCAACAAGATAGATAAACCCTTAGCCAGACTGACCAAAGGGCACAGAGAAAGTATCCAAATTAACAAAATTAGAAATGAAAAGGGGCACATAACAACAGAGACTGAGGAAATACAAAAAATCATCAGATCCAAACGACTATGCACAACACAACTGGAGAATCTGGAGGAAATGGGCAATTTCCTATACAAACACGAAATATCAAAATTAAATCAGGACCAAATAGATCATCTAAACAGTCCCGTAACCCCTTAAGAAATAGAAGGGGTCATAGAAAGTCTTCCAACCAAAAAAAGCACAGGACCAGATGGTTTCAGTGCAGAATTCTATCAGACCTTCAAGGAAGACCTAACACTAATACTCTTCAAACTATTTCACAAAATAGAAACAGAAGGAACACTGCCCAACTCCTTCTACGAAGCCACAATTAAGCTAATACCAAAACCACACAAAGATCCAACAAAGAAAGAGAACTTCAGACCAATTTCCCTTATGAACATCGATGGAAAAATACTCAATAAAATTCTTGCCAACTGAATCCAAGAGCACATAAAAATGATCATCCACCATGATCAAGTAGGCTTTATCCCAGGGATGCAGGGTTGGTTCAATATACAGAAATCCATCAATGCAATCCACTACATAAACAAACTCAAAGAAAAAAAAAAACACATGGTCATTTGTTTAGATGCTGAAAAAGCACTTGAGAAAATTCAGCATCCTTTCATGCTTAAAGGAAAACTCATAGCCATGAGTGCCTCTAAAAAGAAACTGGAGATAGAATACATGATCAGCTTAAAGGCACACCTTAAAGCCCTGTAACAAAAAGAAGCTATTTAAGCCAAGAGGAGTAGAAGACAGGAAATCATCAAACCCAGGGGTGAAATCAATCAAGTAGAAACGAAGAGATCCATGGAAAAATAAACAAAACCAGGAGCTGGTTCTTTGAGAAAATCAACAAGATAGATAAACTCTTAGCCAGACTAATCAGAGGGCACAGAGACAGTATCCAAATTAACAAAATTAGAAAGGAAAAGGGGGATATAACAACAGAAACTGAGGAAATTCAAGAAATCTTCAGATCCTACTCCAAAAACCTATACTCAACACAATACTCCTCAAAAAATTCCACAAAATAAAAACAGAAGGAATACCACCCAACTCATTTTATGAACCCACATTTACATTGATACAAAAACCACACAAAGATCCAACAAAGAAAGAAAACTTCAGACCAAATTCCCTAATGCATATCAATGTAAAAATACTGAATAAAATTCTTGCCAGCCACATCTAAGAACACATCAAAACAATCATTCACCATGATCAAGTAGGCTTCATCCCAAGCATGCAGGGGTGGTTCAATATATGGAAATACATCAATCCAATGAACTACATAAACAAACTCAAAGAGAAAAACACATGGTCATTTCATTAGATGCTGAAAAAGCTTTTGACAAAATTCAGCATTCTTTCATGTTAAATGTCTTGGAAAGAACAGGAATTCAAGGCCCATACCTAAACATAGAAAAAGCAATATACAGCAAACCGGTAGCCAACATCAAACTAAATGGAGAGAAGCTTGAATCAATTCCACTAAAATCAGGGACTAGACAAGGCTGCCTCCTCTCTCCATATTTTTTCAATATAGTACTTGTAGTCCTAGCTAGAGCAATTGGACAACATAAGGAGGACAAAAGGATACAAAATGGAAAGGAAGAAGTCAAACTATCACTATTTGCAGATGATATGATAGTTTACTTAAATGACCCAAAAATTCCACCAGAGAACTCCTACAGCTGATAAACAACTTCAGCATTGTGGGTGTTTACAAAATCAACTCAAGAAATTCAGTGGCCTTCCTATACTCAAAGGATAAGCAGGCTGAGAAATAAATTAGAGAAATGACACCTTTCACACTAGCCACGAACAGTATAAAGTATCTTAGTGTGATTCTAACCAAACAATTGAAAGATCTGTAAGACAAGAACTTCAGATCTCTGAAGAAGGATATTGAAGAAGACCTAAGGAAATGGAAAAATCTTCTATGCTCGTGGATTGGCTGGATTAATATAGTAAAAATGGCCATCTTGGCAAAAAGCAATAAACAGATTCAATGAAACCCCCATCAAAATCCCAACTCAGTTCTTTATAGAGTTCGAAAGAGCAATTCTCAAATTCATCTGGATTAACAAAAACCCCAGGATAACTAAAATTTTCAACAGTAAAAGAACTTCTGGGAGAATCAGTATCCTGGACCTCAACAATACTACAGAGCAATAGTGTTAAAAACTGCATGGTATTGGTACAGTGACAGGCACATAGATCAATGGAATATAATTGAAGATTGAGAAATGAGCTCACAGACCTATGGTCACTTGGTCTTCTACAAAGGAGCTAAAACCATCCAGTGTAAAAAAGATAGCCTTTTCAACAAATGGTGCTGGTTCAACTACAGGTCTGCATGCAGAAGAATGCAAATATATCCATCCTTATCTCCTTGTACTAGACTCAACTCAAAGTGGATCAACAACCTCCATATAAAACCAGACACACTGAAACTAATAAAAAAGAAACTGGGGAAGATCATTGAACACATGGGCACAGGGGAAATGTTCCTGAACAGAACACCAATAGCTTATGCTCTAAGATCAAGAATTGACAAATGGGACCTTATAAACTTACAAAGTTTCTGTAAGGCATAGGACACTGCCATAAGGACAAAAGGCAACCAACAAATTGGGAAAAATCTTCACCAGTCCTATATCTGACAGAGGACTAATATCCAATATATTCAAAGAACTCAAGAAGGTAGACTCTAGAGAGCCAAATAACCCTATTAAAAAATGCAGAACAAAGCCAAACAAAGAATTTTCACCTGAAAAATTTCGAATGGCACCTTAATAAATGTTCAACATCATTAATCATTAAGGAAATGCAAATCAAAACAACCCTGAGATTTCAGCTCACACCAATCAGAATGGCTAAGATTAAAAACTCATGAGACAGCAGGTGTTGGTGAGGATGTGGAGAAAGAGGAGCACTCCTCCACCGCTGGTGGGATTGCAAGCCTGTAGAACCACTCATAAAATTAGTCTGGCGGTTCCTCAGAAAACTGGTCATGACACTTCTGGAGGACCCTGCTATATCTCTCCTTGGCATACACCCAGAGGATTCCTTGTCATCCAATAAGGACACATGCTCCACTATGTTCATAGCAGCCTTATTTATAATAGCCAGAAGCTGGAAAGAACCTAGATGTCCCTCAATGGAGGGATGGATACAGAAAATGTGGTATATTTTCACTATGGAATACTACTCAGCAATTAAAAACAATGAGTTCATGAAATTCTTAGGCAAATGGTTGGTACTGGAAAATATCATCCTAAATGAGGTAACTCAATCACAAAGAACACACATGAAATGCAGTCACTAATAAGTGGATAATAATTTGCCCAGAATCTCTGAATACTCAAGACACAATTAACATATCAAATGATTTCCAAGAAGAAGGAAGGAGAGGGCCCTCTTTTTGGAAAGGCTTGATCCAGCATTGTAGTGGAGTACCAGGACAGACAAATGGAAGGGGTTTGGTTGGGGAATGGGCAGAGTTAAGAAAGCTTACGGGGAGGGGGGAACTGGGAAAGGGGAAAGCAGTTTGAATGTAAACAAAGAATATAGAAAAATAAATAAATAAATAAATAACTGGAGAGAGTATGCACTAGCAGCTTAACAGTACACCTGAAAGCTCTAGAATAAAAAGAAAGAAAAGGACCAACAGTAGTAGACAGCAGGAAATAATCTCAGTCAGGTCTGAAATCAACCAAGTAGAAACAAAAACAACTATAAAAATAATCAACAAAACCAGGAGCTGGTTATTTGAGAAAATCAAGATAGATAAACCTTTAACCCAACTAACCAGAGGGCACAGAGACAGTATCCAATTATAATCAGAAATGAAAAGAGAGACACAAAAGCAGAAACCGAGGAAATTAAAAAAAATTATCAGATCCTATTACAAAAGCTTATACTCAGCACAACTGTAAAATATGTATAAAATGGACAATTTTCTAGACAGAAGCAAGGTACCTTTTGGCAAGCAAAGTTGATTCAGGATCAGATAAACCATCTAAATTGTCCCATAACCCCTAAAGAAATAGAAGCATTCATTAAAATCTCCCAACCCCAAAAGCCCAGGTTTTAGTGCAGAATTTTATCAGAACTACAAAGAACACCTAATACCTATACTCTTCAAACTACTCCACAAAATAGAAATTAGTAGTTTTCCTCTACTGAAAGTGAAGATAAATATGCTGAGAAAGAATTTAGGGAAATGACACCCTTCACAATAGTCACAAAGAATATAAAAATATCTTGGTGTGACACTAATAAAGCAAGTAAAAGATCTATATATTAGGAACTTCTGGTCTCTGAAGAAAAATCAAAGAAAGTCTCAGAAGATGAAAGTGTCCCGTGTTCATAGTTTGTCAGGATTAATGTATTAAAAATGGCCATCTTACCTGTACTGGCTGATTTTGTGTGTCAACTTCACACAGGCTGGAGTTATCACCGAGAATGGAGCTTCAGTTGGGGAAGTGCCTCCATGAGATCCAGCTGTGGGGCATTTTCTCAATTAGTGATTAAGTGGGGAGGGCCCCTTGTGGGTGGTACCACCTTTGGGCTGGTGTTCTGGGATTTTATAAATAGAGCAGGCTGAGCAAGCCAGGGGAAGCAAGCCAGTAAGGAACATCTCTCCATGGCCTTTGCATCAGCTCCTGCTTCCAACCTTGCTTGAGTTCCAGTCCTGACTTCCTTTTGTGATGAACAGCCATGCAGAAGTATAAGCTGAATAAACCCTTTCCTCCCCAACTTGTTTCTTGGTCATGATGTTTGTGCAGGAATAGAAACCCTGACTAAGACATTACCTAAAGCAATCTACAGATAAAATGCCATCCCCATCAAAATTCCAACTCAATTCTTCATAGAGTTAGAAAGAGAAATTCTCAAATTCATCTGAAATTAAAAAAAACCTATAATAGTGAAAATTATTTTCAGCAATAAAAGCATTTCTGGGAGAATCAGCAGCCTGGACCTCAAGCTGTACTACAGAGCAATAGTGATAAAAATTGCATGGTATTGGTACAATGACAGTCAGAGAGATCAATAAAATATAACTGAAGACTCATTAATGAACCCACATGCCTATGGTCACTTGATATTTGACAAAGAATCTAAAACAATCCAGTGGAAAAAAGACAGCACTTTTAACAAATGGTGATCATTCAAATGGCTGTCATTAGATAGAAGAATGTACATTTATCCATTCTTATCTCCTTGTACAAAGCTCAAGTCCAAGTGGATCAATGACTTCCACATAAAACCAGAGACTTTGAAACAAATAGAAAAGAAAGTGGAGAAGAGCCTTGAGCACATGGGCACAGGGGAAATTTTCCTGAACAGAACACAAATGACTTATGCTCTAAGATCAAGAATTGACAAATGGGACCTCATAAAATTGCAAAGCTTCTATAAGGCAAAGGACAGTGCTAATAGGACAGAAAGGCAACCAACATATATGGAAAAGATCTTTAACAATCATACATCTGATTGAATGCTAATATTCAATATATATAAATAAAATGTAGTTAGACCTCAGAGAACCAAATAACCCTATTAAAACAGGGTACAGAACTAAACAAAGAATTCTCAACTGAGGAATATTGAATGGCCAAGATGCACCTAAAAAATACTAAGGATGTTCAACATCCTTAGTATTCAGGGAAATGCAAATCAAGAAATCAAAAAAGATTCTACCCCCTGCCAGTCAGAATGGCTAAGATCAAAAACTCAGGTGACAGCAGATGCTGGTGAAGATGTGGAGAAAGAGGAACAGTGCTCCATTGTCAATGGGATTGCAAGCTGGTAAAACCACTCTGGAAATGATTCTTGCAATGCCTCAGAAAATTGGACCTGAGTACCCAGCAATACTACTCATGGGCATATACAAAAATATACTCCAACATGTAGCAAGAACACATGCTTCACTACATTGATAGCTGCCTTATGTATAATAACTAGAAGCTGGAAACAACCCAGCTATCCCTCAACAAAGAAATTGATACAGAAAATATTATACAACTCTATGGAGAAGCGCAATGGATACTACTCAGCTATTAAAAACAATGACTTCATGAAGTTTACAGGCAAATGCATAGAACTAGAAAATATCGTCCTGAGTGAGGTAGCCCAGTCACAAAAGTACACACCTGGTATGTTCTCACTGATTAGTTGATATTAGTCAAATTTGGTAAAATACACAATACTATTCACAGACCATGTTAAGGTCAAGAAGAGGGAAGACCAAATGTGGATTCCTCAGTTCTTCAGTGGAACAAACTTCTCACAGGAGGTAGAAGGTGGGAGGGATTTGGGAGGAAGAGTGGTGTTGGAGGGGAAAGGGGGGCAGGATCAGGTATTTGCTGAAACAGGGATGATATACAGATGGTCACAAAATTGAAATGAGTTTTATAGCCATGGGATTGAGGGAAATTGAGAGAAGCTCAGGTCTCAAAAGGAGGGACGTGTTAGATAAAATACCCAAGAGTAGGGAGAGGGAACTTGTAGAGTCCACCTGTAGGAGAGAGAGAGAGAGAGAGAGAGAGAGAGAGAGAGAGAGAGAGAGAGAGAGAGAGGACATAAAGTAAAGGGATAGTGTTGCCGTCCCACTGTAAAAACCACTGACCTAGAATTGTTCCTGTATAAAAGAACTGCAGGAACAAAGTTGGATAAAAGGAAAAGTAGGTCCAGTGAGCTGCCCAACTTGGGATCCAACTCACTGTGAGTCTACAAGGCCTGACACTACTACTGATGATATTGTGTGCTTACAGAGAGGAGCCTACCATGACTGTCCTCTGAGTGGACCAACAAGCAGCTGAATAAGGCACAGATACTTAAATGAAATCATTGGCCTGAAGTCGGGGAACCCTGCTGTTGAAAAAGTTGAGGAGGAAGGTTACCTTATAGGAAGACCAGCAGTCTCAACTAGCCCAGTTCCCTAAGGCCACTAAGACACTGAGAAACCCACAAGGCAACAGACACTACCTGATAAGAGGCCCATGACACATACACAGCAGTGGACTGGCTGGTCTGGTCTCAGTGAGAGAAGATGTCACCTTAAGAGACTAGAGGCCTCAGGGAATGGGGAGGCCTCGAGGGATGTGTGGAATGTGGGGATTATGGAAGTCCTCTTAGAGGTAGTGGAGAGGAGGTATGTGATGAGGAATTGTCTGAGGGTGGACTGGGAAGAGGATAATGACTGAACTGTAAAAAATGATTAAAGGTGGGGTTGCAAATTGGTACAAGCACTCTGGAAATCAGTCTGGCAGTTCCTCATAAAACTGGGCACATCACTTCTGGAGGATCCTGCTATACCATTCCTGGGCATATACCCAGGTGTTTCTCCAGCATGTAATAAGGATATGTGCTCCACTATGTTCATAGCAGCCCAATTTATAATAGCCAGAAGGTGGAAAGAACCCAGGTATCCCTCAACGGAGGAATGGATACAAAAATGTGGTATATATACACAATGGAGTACTATTCAGCCATTAGAAACAATGAATTCATGAAATTCTTAAACAAATGGATGGAGCTGGAGAACATCATCCCAAGTGAGGTAACCCAGTCTCAAAAGATCAATCATGGTATGCACTCACTAATAAGTGGATATTAGCCTAGAAAATTGGAATACCCAAAACATAATCTACACATCAAATGATCTGGAAAGACTCAGGGTAGCAGTATAGGGCAATACCAGAACAGGGAATTGGAAAGGGGTGGATAGGGGAAGATGGAGAGGGAAGAGGGCTTATGGGACTTTCTAAGAGTGGGAAGCCAGAAAAGGGGAAATCATTTGAAATGTAAATAAAAAAATATATTGAATAAAAAAATAAGACAAAAAAAACATTAAAGGAAAAAAAATAAAGTTTACAAGACACAGCTTTAAACCTAGCTCTGTCATACATACTTTCTTCCAGATGCATTTCTTCTTCTGATCAAAAGTGATACTGGAATGTTATAATAGGAGGAACAATAATATGTACCAAACAGTACCCCCAGAGCTCCCAGGGACTAAACCACCAATGAAAGAGTACACATGGAGGGACCCATGGCTCCAGATACATATGTCGCAGAGGATGGCCTTTTCAGACAGCAATGAGAGAAGAAGCCATTGGTCCTATGAAGGCTCGATGCCCCAGTGTAGGGGAATACCAGGAAACTGGGAGAGGGGTGCTAAGCAGGGGGAGCAGGGATGGAAAAGGGGTGTTCAGATGGGTAATGAGAAAAAGGGATAACATTTGAATCCTAACTAGAGCAAATAGCTAATAATTTTTTTTGAAAAGTGATATTGGAAATCTGGTATTATGATTTATACAACTTTGCATATTGACTGGGGTTTTTTTTGTGGTTCACTTTGATTTTGATTGTAAAACTTTCATTTCTCCTTAGTTCTCATGTAAAATTAAAATTCAATAAAAAGAAAATTAAATTATAATTAACAACGAAAGACCCATACCATGTATATCTTGGAGTTTTCTACAGTGAAGTGCTTATTTTGCTAACATTATAATGATATTTGAATAATTAATATGATTAATTATTGATATGGGAAATATACCATGGTGATATAACTCAACTATAAGAGCAGATGCCAAATATGAACAAAAGTTAAAGAAAGTTTGATCTTCTTATGCATACTATACTTTAACTTTTATAAGAAATTCTTAAGCTCATGATTAGTAGATGACTATTTCATTATAAGCAGGAAAACACGTTGAAACCAGTACATATGCAGACCAGAACTTGGCATATGTAGGTATTTCTTGTACAGTTTTTATGTACATGAAATTTCTTTCCTTCTATCCCTTTTTCTCTCCCTCTGTCTGTCCCTGTGGTTTCCTTTCTCATATTCTGCTTTGGAGATATTTTTATGCTCATGTTGAATGTCATCCTGAAAAGTGGGTTCATATTGTACTGGTCACATTTTTCTTGGCAGCGGTAGCCTGGTCTGAGGACTTTTTCCCAATCTTTGATGTAATGTCATGATGTCATCAACTAACTAAACACTGAGGACCTGGATAACAGATTTTGATTTCCTTTCATAGAAGTGGGTTTCATATACTGAGAAGTAGGAGGTAGTATCTAGCTATAACCAATCTTGTAAGGTAGCTTGAGGTACCATTGAAGTCAAATGATCAGGAAAAATAGTATGATCTGTTAGGCTCATTGTGTGTCCAGCAGTGTTTCCTATTAATAAGCATTTGAAAAATTTCTGATTAGATATCAGGCTTATAGAGCCTCTGACAATAGACTTAGTTGCTATATGGACTTTGGGAGATCACTGGTTAACAACATATGGAAACAGTTTCTGCTCTGTTTATATAAATATTTGATAATTATACAATTTTAGAAATTATTATAAAACTAAGTACTGAGATTCAAAGTGATACAAACTTATTATTGTGCTCAAGTGTAAAAATATTGTACTATATGTATTCTTTGTGTTTGTCTTGTGTGTGTGTTTCAATTTCATGATTTTTTTTAAAGTAATGGGAAACCTTGGAAATTGTAACCCAAAGTGCATTTATCTGGAACAGCAGCGTGAAACTCTGGTTTTGGAAAAATTAAGAGCATATGTTCCAGAAGTCAGCTCTAATTTGCAATGAATTGCTTCAGTAAACCACTTGTATCAGTATTGTTAATCTTAATGGTTACAAGTGACCCATGCTTTAATAATCCAGACCATCAGTTGGGGATAAATCTCTCTTTCTAATTGAGAATGTTTGACCACAAGAGGGAGTTCCTTGCCAATTGTTTACGTATCTTTAACAGATATCACAGGTTTAAATTTACAAAGAAAAATACCTTCAAATAAGTGATTTGATGCTGACAAAATGACAACAATTAGCTTAAATTTAGATTTTTACACAGTTTTAAATGAAGCAGAATGTTCCATGAAATTCTATTTCTAATAGACTAGGAGTTTCAGGAAAAAAAAAATGTTTCAAAGTACTTCTCAGATTTGTGCTTGGAAAATAAAATCACAGCTCTCTACCTTTGGGAGGGCAGATCCAATGCTGACATTGGAATGTGTCAAAATGCATTGAGGTCAAAGATAATAAAACTATAGACTGATTAATTGAAGTGGAATTAGTAAAGGTAACTATTTACATAAATTGATGCATATATTTTGTTGAAGTTTTCATTACTAATGAGTAAAGTAGAATATGACTTTGTTAGTACCAACTAAATCAGCATTTAAAAAAAAACACAAATGCTAACATTGCAGCTAGTAGACTATTAGAACACAAATTAAGTCCATTATCCCTGGGATTAGGTACATAATAGATGCAACAACTCAAGAATATATTAAGTCACTACACACAGTTTCTATCTCATAGCAATTCCACCTAAAGTTTTGTTTAAGTGAGAACATTCTAATAAAGTAAGCACTGACAACATCTTTAAAAGTATCAGCATAACTGTTTTAGTTATATAATAGTTCTCAATGACTTTATGTATCAAAGAATTTTTTTCATTTAAAATGCAAATTTTTTGAGTATTATTTCTCCAGTTTTTATTCCTAAAATGTTATGCCACTGAGTCTGGAACCACTACTCAATAGCATACTTCCTCATCTTACACTCAAATCGAAATTGTCTTCATGGAAATGTGTCTCCTTTTAGAGGTAGGCACTCTGGAAGCACATATTGTGAAAATTAATAATTGTAACTCTAGTAAATGTAGTAATTTTAGCAAAACTTATTTGGAGAAAATGACTGCATCTCACATGCATTCCTGGTGTGTCTTGATGACATTGGCTATAAATACAGGATATCGAAAAAGAAAATACCAGTAATTCTTTTGGCTATTCCCTCCCACCTCCTATGGTTCTTAAGATTGTATTACTTTTCAGCATTTTTGACATATTTTGCTGCACGAAGTCATGCATTTTTAAGAGCTTTCTTTCAAAGTAACTGGAAATGACAAGTAAAGGAAGCAGAATTCTTTGGTGATACAAGTGTTGCAAAGTTCACTAAAAGAATTTTTCTAACCCATTTCCAACACACACACACACACACACATACACACTCACACACACACACACACACACACTGAGGAAAAGGGTAATGTATGTCCATACATCTTTAAGAATAAGACATTAAATAAGAGGAAATACTGAGAAAGATGGCAAGACATTGAAAACGCTCACTGAACAATGAACAAAAATAGGTTTAAAATAAAAATTTTTGTTATTTTAAATCACTCTTATAAATCCAAAATCAAAGTTAGTATGAATGTATTCTGGATAAATAGAAATGTATCTTAATTCCTGCTACTAATAGTTGCAGGATATACTGTATTATATTCTGTGGCAATGAAAGTAGCTCATTTTCTTTCCATACTTTATTCCCTCCTTTTTCTTCCCTCCTCGGTTTGCACATGCTTGCTTAGAAGTGTTGAAAGTGTTCTCTCTCTCCTCTCTCTGTCTCTGTCTCTGTCTCTGTCTCTCTCTCTCTCTCTCTCTCTGTATGTATATGAGCATGTGTGCACATGCATTTGCAAGTGTGCACATGCATTCGCAAGTGTGCACATCCACATGCATGCCTCTTTCTTCTCTCCTCTCCTTTCTCTGTCTCCTAATGACTCCTCTTTCACTTTTGCTAGTCCATCTCTTGTCTTTCTGACATTCAAATATGTTCACATGAATACATGATAACCAGGATTCTTTGGTCCAGGAAGGCACGGGTTTGGCAAAATTCACACACAGACACTGAGGTGGTTTTTGGATCTGAGTGTATTATTTTGGGCATCCCCTAATCCATTCAAGTTAACATCTCAAATTAAGCATCACATTCATGTGTCAAAGTCTCAGTTTCTCATCCTGTTGGCCAAATGGCACATGCAGTTAAAGTGCTTCTTCATCGTGTCCCCGCTGTCTCGCTAGCCTGATGAACTAACCTGGAATCTCTGTGAGTAAAAATTATAAACTGTATCCTGGAGTCATACCTGGATAAGCTAAGAATGTTGTTTTGGTCAAAGACTCTCTAGGTGGGGCCTGCCAATTTCTTTAACAGATATTGAATCTTTCTATCCAGGTGAGCCTGGGTGGAGACAGCATGTCTGCTTTACAAGCAAGGTCAAGAGTTAAAGGTGGAACAGGATTAACTAGTCTGTGGATGTCCCTGAGGTATCCAATTCAGTTGCAAATTAGCAACTCAGAAGACAGAAAGCCTGGCCTCTGGGGTGGGGGAGGTAGCTTTGAGCTTTGCACCAACTCAAATGTAATCTTTCTAATTTGCCCAACAAATTTACACCTGCTCCACAAGGACATAGTATGAAATTCCTCAAATATAAATATCTTGTAGTCTGAGCATATTGCCCAAATCCACCCATCTTACAAGGACACTATGAGGGTTGAATAATAAAAGGAACCTGTAATTTTAGGGTTCCTGGAAAATTCTACTGCCTGCTATTAATGCTTTTTATACCATATTTGGAGCCATACTTTATATATATCCTCTTGGGAAGTAAATGTAATTACATAAACAATTGGAACAAAGCATTGCAGAATTTTTTGGCTACAAGATGGATTCTTATATATCTTAATTTGCTTGGTTTTTCTTAGTCCCAGCTACTAGGGAGGAGGAGAGCTTAGAAGTATAGTAAATTGCCATGTGAGATTTTCAACTTCTAAATAGGGGTGTTCCAAAAAGTCCCAAGAGACGTTTCTCACCTCAGTGTGTAAAATTTTGTTTTACAGATCTCATTAGGGCCACTGTAGCAACATAAAAATTACCACTGTTAGAGATTGATAATATTGAAATTCTCAGGGAATGTCACAAAAATATTCTTAATAGTAAAACTTTAGTGAAAACATGTGAGTGATTTGGTCCTTATGATATAAAAGATCCAGATGTTTGAAACTATGTCTGCTGACATATGTATGTATATGAGAGCATGTCTGTACAGATGTATGCAAACAGTATATATAAGCTGTGCAGATATTTGTGAACAAGTGTATATAACCATTTCCTAATGATATTCAGATAATATCAAAGATATTCAGATAATGTCATCTCTACCTACTCCCATTTTGACATATAACAGCATTTAAAAGTGAATTTAGGAGTTCTCTGGTGGAAATTTTGGGGTCACTTAAATATACTATCATCTGCAAATATTGATATTTTGACTTCTTCCTTTCCAAACTGAATCCCTTTGACCTCCTTTTGCTGTGTAATTGCTCTGGTTAGGACTTCAAGTACGATATTGAAGAGGTATGGAGAGAGTGTTCAGCCTTTTCTAGGTCCTAATTTTAGTGGGATTGCTTCAAGGTTCTCTCCATTTTATTTGATGTTGGCTACTGGTTTGCTACATATTGTTTTTACTATGTTTAGGTATGGCCTTGAATTCCTGATCTTACCTAGACTTTTACCATGAAGGGGTATTGAATTTTGTCAAAAGATTTCTTAGCATATAATGGGATAATCGTGTTTTTTTTCCTTTGAGTTTGCTTACATAGTGTATTGGTTAATAGATTTCTGTGTATTGAACCATCCCTGCATCCCTGAGATGAAGTCTACTTGATTGTGGTGAATGATGATTTTGATGTGTTCTTGGATTCGGTGGGCAAGAATTTTATTGAGTATTTTTACAATGATATTCATAAGGGAAATTGTTTTGAAGTTCTCTGTCTTTGTTAGATTTTTTGTGGTTTTGGTATCAGCATAATTGTGGCTTCATAGAACAAGTTGGATAGTGTTCCTTCTGTCTGTATTTTGTGGAATAGTTTGAAAAGTATTAATATTAGGTCTTCTTTGAAGGTCTGATAGAATTCTGTACTAAAACCATCGGGTCCTGTACTTTCTTTTGTTGGGAGACTTTCCTTGATAACCAGAAGCTGGAAAGAACCCAGACATCCTTCAATAGTAGAATGGATACAGAAAATGTGTACATTTACAGAATGACATACTACTCAGCTATTGAAAACAATGACTTCCTTAAATTCTTAGGCAAATGGATGGAACTAGAAAATATCATCCTCAGTTAGGTAATCCAATCACAAAATAACATACATTGTAAGTACTCACTGATAAGTGGAATTAGCCCAAACACTCAGAATACCCAAGATACAATTCACAGACAACATGAAGATCAAGAGGAAGGAAGAACAAAGTGTACATGATTTGGTCCTTCTTAGAAGGGTGAACAAAATTCTAATGGGAGGACATATAGAGGCAAAGTGTGGAGCAGAGAGTGAAAGAGAGACCATCCAGAGACTGACCCCTCTGGGGATCCATCCCATATACAGTGACCAAATCCAGACACTATTGTGGATGCCAAAAGTGCACGGTGACAAGGGCCTGATTTAACTGTCTCCTGAGAGGTTCTGCCAGATCCTGACAAATACAAAGGCAGATGCTCATAGCCAATCATTGTACTGAGCAATGGAGAAGTTATAGAAAGGACAGATTTCATTTAAATGGTTTGCAACCCCACAGGAAGAACAACAATATGAGTCAACCAGAATCCCCAGAGTTCCCAGGGACTAAACCAAAGCATACACATGGAGGAACCCATGGCTTCAGCCACATATACAGCAGAGGATGGCCTTGTTGGTCCTCAGAAGGAGGAGAGGCTTTTGACCCTGTGAAAGATTGATAATCCAGTGAATGGGAATGCCAGGGCAGGTAGCCATGTGTGGGTGTGTGGGTGTGGGAACACCCTCATAGAAGCATGGGGAGGGAGGGTGGGATACGATGGTGTTTCTGGGAGGGAAAACCTGGAAAGAGGATAACATTTGAAATGTAAATAAAGCATATATATACATATATATATATGTGTGTGTGTGTGTGTGTGTGTGTGTGTGTGTGTGTGTGTGTGTGTGTTAATTTAAAATGTTACAGCACATTTGCATTTTAGACATTTACTTTTGAAATCACCTTTTTCTATTGATACAGAGTATTCACAACAGAATTAGAAGAAAAGGACTAAGTGACCAGCTCATGGTTTCACTTCCTCAGCTCTTTCCAAACTCAGTCACAATTTTTTCTATCCAAGAATGGTACTGTGTGTCATAAGTAATTATACACATGAAAGATTAAAAGTGAAAAGGAATTTAGCCTGACAGATTATAAGAAAACCATATCTTTCTTTTTAAAAGATTATATTTTTAAATAATATATTAATAATGTCATAGCTTTGGTTTTACTTACATGTTATAAATTGCAGTTGGTCTACTAATGTTTTTATCATTATTATTATGATATCAATAATTTCTAACTCTATAAAACCAATTTATACCCAAGAATAAAAATTGTTTTCTTAATCGACATGAATTTGCAAACAGTAAAACATGCATCTTCAAGCCTATTACACTGAATGCTTTTTATATCAAGAGTATGTTAAATAATTTTCAGTCCGCCCTTCTAACACTGTGGTTTAAAATACGCCAAACATCCACATGCTGTTGCTGTACTGAGGGCTTCAGTTAATACTGAAAAAAGCTATCTTTAATAGCTATTGGTTGCTCAGCAGGACAAGCAAGCCTGGGATTAGAGATAATGATACTTGTTGGAACTGCAGGGAGGCAAAGGAGAAAGTGATCGGCCTCCCTTGGCTTTGTAAAAGCATATTGGAAGATACTTACACTCAGAAGAACATGATACTAGATGGTGATACACCTGAACATCTAAACGTGGTTTTTTTTGTTTTTGTTTTTGTTTTTTTTCATATTGGGCTGAGACAGGGATCTAAAATTAAATGTAAAATTGGAATACTTAAATGTCAGTGATTCAATTGGAAATCTCTCTCATTTTTAGTGCCTTTTTTCTATATCACTGTCTCCATTCAACTCAAATCCATGTCATAATAGCCAATATTAGTACAATCATTCTGTTTCCACTGTGATTGTCCACTCCAAGTGCCTTTCAAAACTAGACTAAAATAATTGCAGAAGTCATCTGACCTTTCTAATTAGCTGATGAAGTTTTGTTACTTCTTCATTTTGAAGCTTCTAGAGCATTCTGACACATTCAAAATAAACATGCACATTAAAGTGACATTAAAATCCCCTTAGTTCCTTTCTGAAGATATCGGCTTGTTTGTTTGTTTGTTTTTTCACATTGATTATTCTCATAGGAAAGATCCTTGACCTATGTCCTACAGGTCAAAGAGTGTGTGCTCTGTCTGTGGAAGCTGCTGACCATTTAGGAAAATGGTGTTTATTTCATATTCTTGGTGATGTCTCCCTATGTTTTAAGTGCATCCCTTGCTCTTCATCTCTTGATTGAAGTTAATTCAGAGTTCTAAGAATTCTATTAGGTGAAAACTAAATTTACTTATTCATGGATGGTATTTTCTCACCACATTTTCTGATAGCCAGCAAGGCCATATTGTGCCAATTTAACTTAAAGACTTCTTTTGTGGTCATAGTAAGTTCTGCAGAAATTATTTCTGAAATGAATAGACAATAAAAAAATAGAGTAAAATAGTAGAGTGTATAAACATGGACATTAGTGCAAACAGCTACACCCTCGGATGCTCATTACATAAATTCAGAAATGCTATGTTGGTTAGTGTTCCCTCATCACTCTGATGACTAGCATGAGCATGCCAGCAACATGGAAGAACATGAGAGCTAGTGTAAGCCACCCACCCACTGCCCTTTCTGAGACATGACCTTAGAAATGTCATTTATTTTTGGCAAAGGTCACAGGTCTTTTCAAAAGAGTTTGTGCTAAAAACTTTCTAACCATCTCAGTAATTTTCTTATTGTTTATCGTTGTTGCTTGATAGTGTGTCACCCCCTTTGAGGGGGCTTCTCTATTTCTTATAAGGCTTCCTCTAATCCACTAGTGCCAAAAAAGTAATCTCTCAAATACTGCCCTGTTTTGTGGTGTTTTCCGATTCTGATCAGATCCAACAAATACTTTTATAAATATGTGTGAATCTTGCATACAGGCTATAAAAATACAGAATGCAATTTTTTAAGTGCCATCAGAGTTGTTTACATGGTTGTATTTTCTCAGAGGTATTATGGTTTAGATATGAAATGACCCAAAATCACTCATGTATTGAACTCTTAAGTCTCCAGCTGGTAGAGACTATTGGGAGGTAGCTATGTCATAAGGATGTTAATCTCATCAGTGTTAAATTATTGAACTATTGGCTGCTGAATGAGGTAGTAGTACATAGGCTTTTGCACAGTATTCCTCATCCAAATTATGTGTGCGTGTGTGTGTGTGTTTGTGTGTCTCAGTTTTCTTGTTGCTGTGAATGGCGGTGAGGAGCAATTCTCTTCCACACTATGCTGTTGTGAATTACCGCAGAACTAGAAACAATGAAGGGCCATGTAAGGATAGAATGAATGCTCTGAAACAGAAAGCAAAGGTAAATTGTTCCTTTTTGCTGACTACTTCAAGTATTATATCTTAGCAATATAAATCCAACATACAAGTGTATAAAAAACATAATTATAACTCAACAATTTTTGTATTAATTTTCTTAGTTTCTGATCTTAGCCATTATTGTATTACAAAAACCATACATACTTACATAATGTATATTTTTACATAATGATCAAAATGTCCTTTTTAGAATATACATTTTTTGAAAGTTTTTAATGTGTGTTCATATTCAACTTTTCTTAACAACCAATGTATAGTTCACTACCGCTATTTATAAATTTGTCTTTGATCATAAGTTTCCTTTTCAAGTCCTAGTTGCTTGTCAAACTTTTCTAATGTTGAAGTTATCAGCTATTCACTCACACAGAGGAAAAGTCCACTAACATTTACATATTGCCTTCTCTCCTTAACGATCTAATAAGACTCAGAGTTAACACAAATTATAAAATTTATCATGGACTCATGTGATAAAGCCACTTAAAAGAGACTTGCTTCAAATAAGCTTAGGAAGCTTTTCAAAAACTAAAGCCAAGATGTTTGTTTCATTTCTTTTTTCTTTTCTTTCTTTTTTGTTTTACTGTAATCATCTCCTATAAAAAATTTAAAAATTGTTAAATAAATCTAATTTTCTATATTAATCAGTTCTTTCCACTCCTTTTATTGATGCTAAAATATTAGATTTCAGAAGGAAACAACATTTTTTGTTTGTGTTCTTAAATGTCTTTTCCTAGCTGAAATATAGCAGCACCAATATGAATCCAATTTTGTAATTAAAAATCGCTCCCCTTCTGTGAACTTGTAGTAATGTTTCATCAAAAAGCAGATTATTACAACCAAATTATAAACTCCTAAAAAAGAAGGGGGCATTATAAATGGAAACACCCATCCAACCTTAAGTACCATATAGCAGTGAAAACAGCATCATGCTAATGACAGTAATCCCACTCGTCTCTGCCGCATTCATGCAAATGACAATTTAGTACAGATGTGGCACACATTTGCATGGTTAATGGCACCATTTTTTGTCCTTTTCTTCTCCTCTATAGTATGATCAGCTGTTGTGCTTAACATTACAAATTCTATGTGCTGTTCGTAACATTAGTGGAAACATAAGGCTGGTAGTTTCCTTGTCAGTGATTTAACTAAAACATGCATATGTACAAAAAAGCAGGAGGTTGGGAGAAGCGTGGGTGTGGGTAGAGAGCGGTGCCTGGCTTGCTTCTTATTATTGACGCACCCTTTCAAGACCACTATTAAATTCAGTCAGGTTTTAATATCTGATAATCCTCAGTGATTTGCTGCTTCTACTACCTATACAGTTTTGGTGAGTTAGAGGGTCTGTTGATGGGACTGTATGCCTCAGAGAGAAAAGCCCCTTGTTTGACTCCAAATGCTGAACAACAAATATGAACAGAATATTCCATGTGCAACTTGAGCTCATACAAAAGTTTCAAGATAGATTCATTTTTGTATCTATCTCTATTCTACTGTGTTTGGAGTTTGTTGTATTTGTTGCATCAGAAGTCACGGAAGTCATGGATCCCTATTTTGAAGGCCTTTGAGTAATAACTGTGTACAATGGCAGCAGATAAATTTAAAATCACACAAAATCCAAACATATTACACTTATTAAATATCAGTCAATGCTAAAATTTTCAGTTTAAAATAGTAAAGATCACATTAAGGAACAGACACACACACACACACACACAAAGGTGTGTGTAAGTAAAATATGGTTTATTCTAAAATTCTAGTGTTGAAGTATAATGCCTGTTAACTGACAAAGTGAGCAAGACATGGAGGACAAGTGAGATGAGAAACTGTTAGAGTGCAGAATGGAAAGGGCATAATGTCTGAACTTTAAAAAAAATAAAGAAAATAAAATATTATGAAACAAATTAGTTAAGTTTTATTCAATAGCAAGCAAAATAATATGTTTTAAAAAATGTGAAACTGTAATAAAATTTACTGGTTTTAAAGAATTTAAGGGGACTTTCCCCCTTTTCTCTATGAAAATTGAAACAGAGCAATTCAAATGTTGTATTTGTACCACTTCTAACTTTCAGAACTTCATCAATTATTAAAGCTACATCAGAATAGAAAGAACACTTCTACATTTTTACAGTTATTTTTCTTCCTTTCTGTTCTTTACTCCTATCTAAAATGCCTCCAATCCAATACACACTCAAAACCTGATATGAGATGTTTACGGTATGTTGTGCCCCTGTTCCTAGAAATATCAACTCTGTGATTCAAATATTTACAAATATCTAGTCCATAATATTTTGGTGCTCTGTGACTAGATCATAACGTATTCATCCTCTTATTCTGCTTAGCTCTAATGCATATCTCCTACTTCATGTATCCAGATGAATCCTTTTTCCTGCCCAGATGTCTGGATTTCCCACCTCCTATTCTATCTTTTACTATAGGCCATATGTTGTTGTTTGTTTTCTTGTTTGTTTGTGTGTTTGTTTGTTGGACAATTGATATGTCTGTACAATGCACAATACACAATATCCAAGACATTCTCCCTACAAAAAAATGGTTTATCTTTCCAGGTTTGATGCCATATGTCATATTATCTTTTGTCAATTGCAATTTTTCTAATTCTTCCTGTGCTGTTTCGGGAAATTTTGAAGAACTTCTCACATTCCAACATAATTTTGTTTTTCTGGTGTGTTTACTCCACCAATAGTCCAATTTAATATTATATCAGTTAATATATCTTAATATTTATTTCTTTAATATTTATGAATTTGCATGTTATGCATGTGTATGGGGGAGATAGATATTTCCATATATGCCCACATGCAGAGACTAGAAAAGGATGCAGTTAGCAAGCCTCAGTGACTCTTATTTCTCCATGCACCTGCTATAAATACACATAGGCGTACACATACACAAACACACACACACACATAGAGATACCCTGGGAATACAGGTATTTTGCTCCATCTTGCAATGCTATGTCATACAAAAACTGACTGAGAAGTTTTGGGGATAAAGAAATGATAGATATTAAAGTAATGACAGAAAAGCTCAGCTTAGGTTCATGGTGCTAGTCTGAGAGAGGGTGAGAACAAATTAACTAGTAGGATTGTTATGTATAGCACAGGAGATGAGATTAGCTCATCTCAGTGGAACTCTGCATAGTGGAGCTCTCTATAAGCATTCAGAAACAAGAGGAGAAAGCTACAGTTTCTGCATTTTAAATATTACTAGCATTCAAACTCCACCAGGTGAAGGAGATTCCATTTTCCTGAGACTTGCTCCAGGAAGACTTAGCAATTCTCAAGAGTCTGAGGAACTGGAATCCTTGACATGGCCTTGCAGTTATTAGCAAGAAGGTAGATACATATAGTATAAAAAAGTTATATTTTGTTATGGTGATGGTCATCACATAAGGTTCACATTTTAAATATCCAATTATGGTCCTCAGCATACCCCTTTATGATTTTTGTGATTATCTTAACTAAAGGTCAAGTCCTGTTTCTATCAAAAGTCTGATACAAGGGTAATAATCCTCAGAGAGGAGACTCTCTAGCTGCAAGGCAGATCAAGATGGTATCTCTCCAGATCTGTTACAGAGCAGAGTATTGCTCTTGGTCTCTGCTTATATATTGTCCATTGTGTGGTTGTCATGTGGCCTTTTACTGTGTCTGGATATCTTGAGTGAGTATTGTCACTGAGTTCTGGTTATCAGGTACAACCTAGGATGTAGTGGTTTCCTGACTGTGCTCATTCATTACACTTGCTCTTGACAAACAGTACACATCCGCTCAGGACACCATCCACTGACCACAGCGCTTGTGCACTTGCGCATCCCCACCTTTTACATTGGTTCCAAGGTTTCAAACTCAGCATCTTATTGTTCCTGCAACAAACACTCATATATACAGATCCATCATCCAAGCCCTTGAAGTCCTCATTATACATACAAACAAAATCAAGTTACAATACGACAAAAAGTTTATTTCTTCTGTAATTTATCATTGTTGTTTTCCTCTTGATTGTGAATTCCCACTAAAATATGAAAAATTAGTATTGATAATTTTTCATTAATTTGGCTACATATTTCAATAATGCTTCTTCTTTATTTATTGTTTATTAAAAACCCTGCCTCTTTTGGTTTCCTTTTTCTTCTCTGTCCTCCATTGTGTGTTGGAGCTGGAGGAAAACAGGCCTAAGCCCATTTTGTGAGCCTTATTACATGATTACCTATTTCCATTTTGGAAATAACTTCATCCTAGATTAAGAACTGAAGAAAGACTTAGCATCACTGACCATCCTTCAGATTTTTAATAGGAAGATATTTATACTTTTAGTCTACTATTTGATTATCTGCATCTTAGTTTGATTAGGACCCTCACTTCCCAAATTGATGGTTTCTACATTGCATTTTAGTATATATAATATCTAAATATCTACAGTATCCTCTCATTGGCCCACATCTGAGTAGTTCCATCATCCACCCTCTGCTGAATCCCCACTTCATAAGTTGTCTATGCAGAAATCATTCTATCAGCTGAGCATCCATATAGAGTCCACTCTTTTGATATATAGGAACATTTGGTGTAATCCATGACAAGCCTGACTAAGAAAGTACTTAAGAAAATGAGTCTTGTTTTTCTTCTAGTGTAATTCACTGTTAATTCAGGCATGCTTTGGATATTCCTAAGGAAAAGCTCCTACAAGAATTCCCAACTATAAAATGTGACAAAGAATAGCCTCAAAATTTGATCACCTTACCCATATCTGTGCTATATATTCCATAACATATTACATAACAAATGGAATAGTTTAAGGTAATTTTCTTTAAGATAGAAATTTGTTATTTAAATTAGACTGGCCAGAAGCTTGCTTTGCAGCACAGGTCTTCCTTCCTTATTTATTTATTTATTTATTTATTTATTTATTTATTTAATTTTATTTTTTTGTCTTCTTCCTCAGACAGCTAGGTATGGGGATGAAAAGTGTGCATTCCCAAGCAGGTTATCAGCACTTATTTTAACCTTCCCACTTTGTTTCATTGTATAAGATATAACACTGGTAGTGAATACTGTATTTCATTCTTCAGCATCTTATTCTTCTATCAGGTTTTCTGTATTTTGTGTTGTGTTTCAGAGCTAAGTTAATTAAGTATTCAATCTTAAAAAAATCTTTCTTTTCCATTTGTTTGCATTTAAGAAAATTGTATAAATAACTCAATGTACCCAATTCTGTTCATAGCTGCCTCATTTACAATAGCCAGAAGCTGGAAAGAACCCAGATTCCTCAACAGAGGAATGGAAACAGAAACTATGGTATATATACACAATTCAGCTATTAAAAACAATGAATTCATGAAATTCTTAGGCAAATGTATGGAACTAGAAAGTGTCATCCTGAGTGAGGTAACCCAATCACAAAAGAACTCACATGGTATGCAATCACTGATAAGCGGATATTAGCCCAAAAGCTCAAAATAAACAAGTTACAATTCGCCCAGCACAGGAAGCTCAAGAAGAAGGAGGATTTAAGTGAAGGTGCTTTGGTTCCTCTGAGAAATGGAACAAAATAATCACAGGAACAATATTGGAGACAATGTGTGAAGCAGAAACTGAAGTAAAGGCCACCCAGAGACTGTCCTACCTGGGGATTCATCCTATAAACAGTCACCAAACCCCAACACTATGACAAGAAGCATATACCAAAAGGAGCATGCCATGGTTGTCTCTGGAGGGGCCCTGCCAGAGCCTTAAAAATACAGAGGCAGAAGCTAGCAACCAACTATTGGACTGGGCGTGGGGTCCCCAATGGAGGAGCTGGAGGATGGTCCGGAGGAGCTGAAGTGGTTTACAGCCCCATGGGAAGAACAATGATTTTGGTCATCCAGATACCCCACGACTCCCAGCGACTGAACCATCAACCAAGGGGTACACATGATTCCAGCCCAAAATGTGGCAGAGGAAGGCCTTGTTGGGCATCAGTGGGAGGAGTGGTCCTTGGTTAGGTAAAGGCTCAATAGTGTAGAGGCCCCAACAAAGGAAAACCAGGGGTGAGGTGGGAGTCTGTTGGGTGGAAGTGCATATATGTGGAAGCAAGGGGTGAGAGGAGGTGTTGGGGGTCTTTGGGGAGTGGGATAATTGGGAAAGGTTTTACCATTGGCAATGTAAATGAAGATGATATACAATAAAAAAAGGAAGAAAGCATAAAAATTTACAGAAATTCTAGTTCTATTTAATTGTTAGAATTGCCATTTTAGCAACATACATTCTTCTTCAAAAATCACACTATAAGAGTTTAGCAGCTCCCTGGTTAAAAATCTGCAATTAGCTTATCCTGGAATAATTCTCCAATGACACATTTGAGGAACTCTTCCTACTGCTAAAAGGACTTTCTGACATCAAGCTGTCATGAAATGTATTAGGATTCTCTAGAGTATCAGAAATTATATAATGAATATCTATACATAAAAGGGAGGTTTATTACAATTACCTAGAGGCTATAGTTTAGTTAATTTTACAATGGCTGATTATGAATGGAAGGATCAAGAATCTAGTAGTTGTTCAGTTCAGGAGAGTGAGTGTCTCAGCAGGCCTTCAGTATACCCTGTAATAATAAAGGGGTAGGCTCTAATGCCAGTGACTGAATAAACTTGTGAGGGCAAGGGGAACAGGCAAAGAACAAAATCAACCTTCTTCTATATGAGCTTCCTGCAGAAGGGTGGACCAGATCAAAGGTATGTATTTCCAGCCCAAAATATCTGGAGTAAGACGTGTTGATCAAAAATAAAGATTTCCTCATTAAAGACCTAATTTAGAAATGGATATTCTGGCTTCAAATGATTAAGCAAAAAGTCCTTCATAGGTGTGCTCAGCCATTTTGGAGATTTAGTTAATTCCAGATGTAGTTAAGTTGACAGCCAAGATTAGCCATCACTGGAGAGTAGAAGCCACATTTCTGCTGAAACACTGCAGCAGCACTGATACAACACAGCTTACTACCCTCAGGAAAATCTAAACTCAAACAATTCAGAGAAAATTTCATGGTTGTAAGCTAAATTAAATCTAGATTTCTTACTTCAAGAGACCCTGAAAGTTAGAGTTGTAATTTCTCAGTATCTGTATACAGAAAGATACAATAATCATAACTTGCTAAGATATTAAATAAGCAAATTTATAGTTCTGTTACATATAGCACTAAAGTTAGTGCATTATACAATAATTTTGATACATTTAAAATGACTTGTCTTATTCCTGTCATTATTACAAGTATTTATTCTATACTATTAAAATTTTAAATCTCCCCACAAACTATGTCAAATAAATTATTTAAATTACAAAAGACTTTTTTACACTAAATTGCATAGAAAACATTAATATGTATTCAATTCCAGTTTACCATTATATAATAATATGATTCTTTTTGAAGATAGAGTCTTGTGTTTATTAGAATTGGTAAAGATTCTTGTGTCAGAACAAGAGTCCAAGCATCCTCTTAAGTAGATAAAAATATAAGCACACAGTATATTAGCACAGGACTGTAAGAAAACAAGATACACACATTATTTCCTTAAATTTATTGATATGCAATTTAAAAATACTTGAAGATATGTAGGTATATTAACATTATTAATAGTCAACCAAAATGTCATTGTAAATAGTCAAATTTCTATTTTTGTCACTTAATTTTTGGAAGTCAGTATTTGTACATTATTCAATTTATTGTAACCCTATCTACATTTTCCTTAGTAAATTTCCTACCTCACGTCTATGCTTTCATTTATTTCTTCAGCAGCCTCCCATTAACCTCTCTCATTTTGTTTCTCCCATCTACATTTTTATTGCAAATAAATTTGTGAAGAATCCTCTTATTTGATAGGATATTCTCATTAATAAATTGACTTAAATTTTTAATTTCATGTCTTTATTAAAATATATGCCAAAAACTAATGCAATCATCAATGTTTTCCAGAGATTGAATTTTTAGTTTACTTCTATCTTCTGTAATCAAAGAATTAAATCTCTATCAAAGAGCAATTAATCAGTTAAAGCCAAAGATGTTACTTTTTTTTGTGGCTTGAACTGTTTTGCTTTTACTTTTTTCAAATACCAACTTTAAAACAGAAGATAAATGTCCTGAGAGGCATTTTTTAATGTAGATAATTTTTACTCATTATAATATGGCTGTAGAGGAATTTAACTCATCAACATCAGTAGGATCACATCCAGAGAAAGATCAGGCTATAATGCAAAAGTACAATCTTTAATTCTCCTGGCTGCAGTACATATCTTTAAACATTCATGAAAGAAACTTTGCTAAAGCTCAAAGCACATATTGTGTCTCACACAATAACACTGGGAAACTTCAACACCCCATTCTCATCAATGGACTGATCATGGAAACACAAACTAAACAGAGACATCTAGAAACTAACAATAGTTATGGACCAAATACATTTAACAGATATCTACAGAACATTTCATCCTAAAACAAAAGAACCCCATGGTACCATCTCTAACATTGACCATATACTCTATCAGAAAACAGGTCTCAACAGATACAAGAATATTGCAATAATTCCATGCATCCTATCAAATCACCATGGACTAAGGCTGGTCTTCAATAGCAACAAAATTCTATTAGTTTAATACAAAATTGTATTAGTTTAATAAAAAAACAAAACAAGTATGGTGTATAATTGTGGGGCAAACAGGAATAAATCAGAAAAAGATCTGACAGAATGAGTCATAGATTTGATAAGTCCAATTCTCACATGAGGACAGAAAAGAGAGGCATTTAAAGAGCAGTAAGAGAGAGGGCCAAGCCTGAATAAGTTCAGATGACTTTAGTTGTGTTCAGTTCAGTTTGGAACAATTCAGTTCTTGGTGTTCAGAGGCAGTCCTTCTAAGCAGAGAAATTCAGTCAGAAGCAAAGAGAAATCAGTTTGAATTAGTAAGCTTGGAAAGGAACTTCAGCCACAATAGATGAGTTGAACCAGCTAGGCAGACATCAGAAAGAACTAGAAAGAGAAAGTTTATTCAGCAGTAAGTCCCAAGCCTGAAACATTCTAGGCCTACATTATCAGACAGAGACCAGCAAAAGCCTTCAAAGAGATGATGCATAGTCTAGACATTTCCAGGCCAAGTTTTAGGGTAGGTGGATAGAAACACTATGAACTCAGCCATGCCATGGAGTCACCCAGTTCCCATTTCATCACTTCATCTGAGAAAGTAAAAGCAACATTTACATTTACATTTACATTTGACACTTGATTTTCATTTCCTCTCCTAATACTTTGATTTAAATTCCTGAGAATAATTGGGAATTAATAGTATAGTCAAAAACAGGTAGGAAATATACATAAACAAATTGAAGAATTATCAAAACAATGAATTAAATTCAATTAATTTTGATTCATGGTATAAATAAACTGGGCAGTCATCATCATAAAGGTGACATGATCTACAATTTTGATCATTGTTTTCATAGAAAATTACCACACAGACTACAGGGGATATAAGAGCAAATACAAAAATTTCTTTACAACCAACATACAACATCAAAATTACTATAATATTTTCTGGGCATGAACTATAAGAATAGCCACAATTCTGGGTAACCATTATTTTGGTTAACAATTATTAAAGTAGTGAATTATATCATATATTTTGATTTCATAAATATTTTCCATTTATAATTAAAGCATGTGGTCATGGCTTCTCTGATTTCATTTTAAAGTATGTCACTTAAAATTATTGTCTATATATAACATATAAAACATAATTATATATGCATACACATAGTATAGTGATTATGTTTATCTTGATTGTCTACTAGACAAGGTACAGAATCCTAATGGAAACTAACTCCTGGGTATATCTGTGAGGAGATTTGTAGATTAGCCCAACTAAAATTGAAAGGCTCATTCTAATGTGAATGGCACTATTCCATAGGCTATGGCAGAAAATAAAGAAAATGGGAAAAGCATTGGCATTCATCCTATTCTTCTCCATTTTTTACTGACTATAGATGAAATATGGTTGCATGTCTCAAGCTTCTGCCAGTATGACTTCATCACCAGGAAAGAGTACACCATTGAATGTAAGCCCAGGTAAATTTGTCTACTGTCAAATAAATTTTTCAGACAGTTTTTCACTAAAAGAGAAGTAGCTAAGACCAAAAACAGGTAGCAAAAAGTAGAATCATTGCTGTAGTAAACCTGACCACATAGTTCTAACAAGGGGATGTTCCTCATTTGTGGAAGGATTGTGGAAGAGTTGGGAACATTGCGTTACAAATAGCTAAGGGACTATTATGATAGATGTTTGGAAGAACAGACTGTCAAGATAAATATGGACAGTGGAGGCCTGCATCATGAGGTTTCAGAAAAGACCAAGGACTTTATTATGAACTGGGTTGAATGTCATTTATGTCTATTCTGGAAATTATGTACCTTGGCTGAAAATTATATACAAAATTGAAGGTTTTTTTCAAAGAAAAGAATATTATCAAGTAATGTTAAAGCAAGTCAGATTTGAAAACTGCACCTGTAATTGTTAAAGAAATTACTACCATTAAAAATAAACCTACCCAAAATATAATCCACACATCAAATGAGGTACAAGAAGAATGGAGGAGTGGCCCCTGGTTCTGGAAAGACTCAGTGTAGCAGTATAAGGCAAAACCAGAACAGGGAAGTGGGAAGGGGAGGGTGGGAGAACAGGGGGGAGGGAAGGGGGCTTATGTGGCTTTCAGGGAGTGGGGGACCAGAAAAGGGGAATCATTTGAAATGTAAATAAAAAATATATCGAATAAAATTAAAAAAATAAACCTAACATTTTATGTAGAAGAAAAGATGCCTAGAAAACAACAATTCTTTTCTGAAAGGCTCCATATAGAAAAGGAAAAATTCAGTTCAAAAGATAAAGCCTTTGCCCAATTTTCTTAGGAACGGACAGACTGATATCCAGAGCAGTTATAACAGCTTGTAATCCCATCAACAATGGAGGAGTGTTCCTCTTTCTCCACATCTTCACCAGCATCTCCTGTCACCTGAGTTTTTTACCTTAGCCATTCTGACTGGTGTGAGGTACAATCTCAGGTTTGATTTGCATTTCCTTGATTACTAAGGATGTTGGACATTTCTTTAGCATGGGTGATCTTTACATCTGCTGAGATCTTTGATTTCTTTCTTCAGAGACTTGAAATTCTTTTCATAAATATATTTCACTTGCTTGGTTAGAGTCACACCAAGGCATTTTATATTATTTTTGATTATTGTGACTGGTGTCATTTCCCTAATTTCTTTCTCAGTCTGTTTATCATTTGAGTAGAGGAAGGCTACTGATTTGATTGGGTTAACTTTATATTCAACCACTTGGCTGACGTTGTCTATTTGGTTTAGGGTGGAATTTTTGGGCTCACTTATGTATACTATCATATCATCTGCAAGGAGCGATATCATGACATCTTTCTTTACAGTTTGTATCTTTTTGACTTCCATTTGTTGTCTAATTGTCCTAGCTAGGACTTTGAGTACAATATTGAATAGATACTGAGAGAGGGAACCCAGTTATACCACTCCTAGGCATATACCCAAAAGAAGTTCCAACATACAACAAGGACACATGGTCATTTATGTTCATATCAGCCTTATTTATAATAGCCAGAAGGTGGAACGAACCCAGATGTTCTTCAACAGGGGAATGGATATAGAAAATGCAGTATTTTAATAATGCACAATGGAGTATTATTAAGTTATTAAAAACAATGACATCGTGAAATTCTTAGGCAAGTCAATGGAACTAGAAAATACCATCTTAAGTTAGGTAACCCTATCAAAAAAGAACACACATGGTGTGCACCCACTGACAAGTGGATAGTAGCCCAAAAGCACAGATTCAATTCACAGATGGTATGAAGCTCAAAAGAAGGAAGACCAAAGTGCGGATACTTTGGTCCTTCTTGGAACCAGGAACAAAATACCCATGGAAGGATATACAGAAACAAAAGTGAGGAGCAGATACTGAAGGAAAGAACATCCAGAGACAGCCCCACCTGGGGATCCATCCCATATACAGTTATCAAACCCAGTGCCTCACAAATACAGAGGTAGATGCTCTCAGCAATCTTTTGGACTGAGCACAGAGTCCACATTGGAGGAGTTAGAGAAAGGACTGAAGAAGCTGAAGGAGTTTATAGCTCCATAGGAAGAACAACAGTATTAACCAACCAGACTTCTCTACAGCTCCCAGGCACTAAACTATGAAACAAAGTATATACATGGAAGGACGCATGACTCCAGCCACATATGTAGCAGAGGATGATCTAGTTTGACATCAGTGGGAGGAGGGGGATTGGTTTCTCATCATTTGGTTTCTTTAGGTCTGTGGATTATAGTATGGTTATCTTGTGCTTTGTGGCCAATATCCACTTCAAAGTGAGTATATACCATCAATATTTTGGGGTATTTAGATAACCTCACTTAGGATAGTCTATTTGCTTGCAGAATTCACAATGACCTTGTTTTTGATAGCTAAGTAATACTTAGTTGTGTAAATAAAGCATAATTTATCCATTCTTCAGTTGGGAAATCTCTGGGTTGTTTCTGATTTCTAAAGCTGATAGAACATACTTGTTGTCCTTGTCTTATGGTGGGGCGTATTTTCAGTATATGCCCAGGAGTGGTATAGCTGGTTCTTGAGGTAGAACTATCCTAATTTTCGAAGAAAGCACCAAATTGATTTCCACAGTGGTTGTACGAATTTGCTCTCCCACAAGCAATGGAGGAGTGTTCCTATTTCTCCACATTCTTTATTTACATATCAAATGATTTCCCCTTTGCTGGACCCTCATTCCCCGCAAGTCCCATAAGCCCTCTTCCCTCCCCCTGTTCCTCCTTCTACTCCTTCCCACTTCCCTGTTCTGGTACTCCCCTATACTGCTGCACTGAGTCTTTCCAGAACCAGGGGCCACTCCTCTGTTCTTCTTGTATATCATTTAATATGTGGATTATTTCTTGGGTATTCCAAGTTTCTAGGTTAATATCCACTTATCAGTGAGTGCATACCATGATTGATCTTTTGAGACTGGGTTACCTCACTTAGTATGATGTTCTCCAGCTCCATCCATTTGTCTGCGAATTTCATGAATTCATTGTTTCTAATGGCTGAATAGTACTCTAGCATGGGCTGTCCCTTGAGTTTTTTATCCTAGGAATTCTGATGGGTGTAAGGTAGATTTTCAGAGTAGTTTTGATATACATTTCCCTGATTGACATTCAACATTTCTTTAAATGTTTCTCAGCCATTACAGATTGCTCTGTTGAGAATTCTGTTTATCTCTGTAACCCATTTTTAAGTGGGTTATTTGGTTTGTTTGTATTTAATTTCTTGAGCTCTCTATATATTGTGGATATCAGCCTTTAGTCATTGGGTTAGTCATGATCTTTTCCTAATATGCAGGCTGCTGATTGTGTTATTTATAGTGTCTTTTGATTTACAAAAGCTTTTTGGTTTCATGAGGTCCCATTTATTAGTTGTGGATCTTAGTGTCAGAGACATTGGAGTTCTGTTCAGGAAGATGTCTCCTGTACTAATGAGTTTAAGGCTATTCCACACTTTCTATTCTACTAAATTTAGTGTATCTGGCTTTATACTGAGGTCTGTAATTCTCTTGAACTAGAATTTTGTGAAGGATGAGAAATATGGATCTGTTTGCATTTCTTTCATGGTGACATTCCATTAGACCAGCAGCATTTGCTGAAGAAACTGTGTCCTATCCACTGTATACCTTTGGCTTCTTTGTGAAACAGACAAGTGTCTATATGTGTGTTGGTTTATTTCTATGTCCTTGATTCAGTTCCATTGATCATTCTACCTGTTTCTATACAAATGCTATGCAGTTTTTATTACTATTTTTTTTTTCTGTCGTATAGCTTGAAGTCAGGGATGGTGATACCTCAAGAAGTTCTTTTATTATAAAAGATTGTTTTACCCAGCCTAGGTTTTTGTCATTTCATAAGAAGTTGAGAATTGTTGTTCCTGGAAAGACTTGATGCAGCATTGTAGGGGATTGTGAGGACAGAGGAGAGGGAGGGGGTTGATTGGGGAACTGACAGAGGGAAGAGGGCTTATGGAACTTAGAGGGAGGGGGAAACCTGGAAAGGGAAAACCATTTGGAATGTAAACAAAGAATATAGGATAGAGTACTGCTTCAGAACAGCTGAAGGTTCTGGCTCTTCTGCATATTCCTCAGTAAGCTGTGATTTAAATTGTTTAAAATAAGTAAAGCCAATTTTGTTGAAAAGGCTATCTTTTGATTTGTTGCCAGCCAGGGCAGAAGAGCTTCACTAGGTACTGTATCACCCCGAGCTTCAGATCTCTGGGGGTGCAAACCACCAGGAGTCTGCCTGCACTCAGGAACTGAGCTCATAGGCAATTCTTCTGCCAGACCTCCGGGCGAGGGGCCTGTGTCCTACCTGGAGACCAACGCAGGTAGAGAATCTCCGCGGCCATATTCGCTGCCTGCCACAGCAAAAGAGCTTCATTAGGTACTGTATCACCCTGACTTTTAGATCTCTGGGGGTGCAAGCCACCAGGGGTCTGCCTGCACTCAGGTACTGAGCACATAGATGGTTCATCTGCCAGTCCACCTTGTGTGGGGCCTGAGTCCTGCATGGAGACCAGCAGAGGGAGAGAATCCCTGCAGCCATATTCTCTGCCTGCTGGAGCAGAAGAGAGTCACTAGGTACTGTATCACACAGAGCTTTAAATCTCTGGGGGTACAAACAGCCAGAGGTCTGCCTGCGCCCAGGATCTGAGCACACAGTTGGTTCATCTCCCAGCTGGTAGGTCATGGGGCCTGTGTCCTTTGCAGAGAACAGCAAAGGAAGCTACTTCAGTGGTCATCTTTGTGGCCTGCCAGGGCAGAAAAACATAGCTAGGTACTGTATTATCCTGAGCTTAAGATCTCTGGGGGTGCAAATCTCCAGGGGTCTGCCTGCACTCAGGACCTGAGAACATAGACGGTTTATCTGCAAGCCAGTCAGTCGTAGGGCCTGTATCCTATGTGAGAATCAACAGAGGGAGTGACCCCCCCACTGACCATCTTTGCTCCATAACAGAGCAGTCTGAGAACACCTGGTTCACCTTGACAACACAAGTATAACATTTCCCGAGGCAAGACTGAGCAGGGCTCCAAATGCACAAAAGAGGAAGGAGGCATATCAGTAATCTGTACCAAAGGAAACTCAGTCATCCAGTGTCTCAGAAATAGCCCTAAAGGTCCACAATAGGTTGTGATACCAGCCAGTGACAATAAGACCATCTAACACCAATGAGAACTAGATGGCTAAAGGCAAGTGTAGGAATGATGCTAACAGGAACCAAAGTATTATGGCAGCATCTGAACCTAATTCTCCAACAATAGCAAGTCCTGGATACCCCAGCACACCAGAAAAACAAGAGTTGGATTTAAAAGCACTGGTAAGGATGCTGTTAGAGGAACACATGAAGGACATAAATAAATCTCTTAAAGAAATTTAGGAGAAAAATGATCAAAAGCTAGAAGCCCTTACAAGGGAAACATAAAAATCACTTAAAGAAATTCGGGACAATGTGGGTCAGAAGATTGTAGCCAATAAGGAGGAAATGCAAAATTCACTTTAAAAAAAGACAGGAAAAGTTTGATCAACAGGCAGAAGTCATGAAAGAGGAAACACAAAAATCTCTCAAAGTATTAGAGGAAAACACAAACAAGCAAATGACAGAACATAGCAAAAACATCCAGGATCTGAAAACAGAAGTAGAAACAACTAAGAAAGCACAAAGGGAGACATCTTTGGAGATAGAAAACTTTGGGAAGAAATCAGGGACCATAGATGCAAATATCAACAACAGAAGACAAGAGATAGAAGAAAGAATCTCAGATGCCAAAGATACCATAGAAACCATGGACTCAACAGTCAAAGAAAATGCAAAATGCAAAAAGCTTGTAACCTAAAACATCCAGGAAATCCAGGAAACAATGAGAAAACCAAATCTAAGGATTATAGGCATTGATGAGAGTGAAGATTTACAACTTAAAAGGCCAGCAAATATCTTCAACAAAATTATGGAAGAAAACTTCCCTAACCTAAAGAGAGAGATGCCCATGAATATACAAGAAGCCTACAGAACTCCAAACAGACTGGACCAGAACAGAACTACCTCCTGTCACATAATAATCAAAAGCCCAAATGTACTAAACAAAGAGAGAATACTTAGGGCAGTAAAAGAAAAATGGCAAGTAACATATAATGGAAGACCTATCAGAATTACACCAGACTTCTCACCAGAGACCATGAAAGCTAGAAGGTCCTGGGCAGAGCTCATGCAGACTCTAAGAGAACACAAATGCTAGCCAAGACTACTATACCCAGCAAAACTCTCAATCACTACAGATGGATAAACCAAGATATTCTGTGACAAAACCAAATTTACACAATATCTTTCCACAAACCCAGTCCTACAAAGGATAATAGGGGGAAAACACTATTACAACGAGGGAAACTACACTTTGGAAAAAGCAGGATATTAAGCTTCTTTTATCAAACCCAAAAGAAGATAACCACACTAGTATAAAATTAACATCAAAAATGATGGGAAGCAATCACCACTACTCCTTAATATCTCTTAACATCAATGGACTCAATTCCCCAATAAAAAGACAGACTAACAGACTGATTACAAAAACAGGACCCTACATTTTACTGCATACAGGAAACACACCTCAATGTTAAAGACAAAACCTACCTTAGAGAAAAGCCTGGAAGACCATTCTATAAGCAAATGGTCTCAGGAAACAAGCCAGAGTTGCCATTCTAATATCAGATAAAATTGACTTTCAACCTAATATCATCAACAGAGACATGGAAGGTCACTTCTTGATGGTCAAAGGAAAAATTCAACAAGAAGAACTCTCAGTCCTGAACATCTATGCTCCAAATACAAGGGCGCCCTCATTCATAAAAGAAACTTTACTAAAGCTCAAAGCACACATTGCACCTAACACAATAATTGTGGGTGACTTCAACACTCCACTCTAATCAATGGACCAATCAGGAAAACAGAAACTAAACAGGGAGACAGTGAAACTAATTGAAGCTTTGGACCAATTGGATTTAACAGATATAATATATTTATATATAGAACTTTTCATCCCAAAGCAAAAGATTATACCTTTTTCTCAGCACCTCATGGTACCTTCTCCAAAATTGATCATATAGTTGGCCACAAGACAGACCTCAACAAATATAAGATTGAAATAATCCCATGCCTCCTATCAGATCATTTTGGAGTAAAAGTGGTCTTTAATAACAATAAAAAACAACAGAAAGCCCACATATACATGGAAACTGAGCAATACTCTACTCAATGATACCTTGGTAAAGGAAGAAGTAGGAAAGAAATCAAAGATTTTTTAGAATTTAATGAAATTGAAGGCACAGCATACACAAATTGATGGGACACAATGAAAGCAGTGCCAAGAGGAAAATTCATAGCTTTGAGTGCCTCCAAAAACAAATTCGAGAGAGCATACACTAAAAGATTAACAGAACAACTGAAAGCCCTGGAACAAAAAGAAGCTAATTCACCAAGGAGGAGGAGAAGACAGGAAATCATCAAACTCAGAGCTGAAATCAATCAAGTAGAAACAAAGAGAACCATACAAAGAATCAACAAACCCAGGAGCTGGTTCTTTGAAAAAATCAACAAGATCGATAAACCCTTAGCCAGACTAACCAAAGGGCACAGAGAAAGTATCCAAATTAACAACATTAGAAATGAAAAGGGAGATATTATAACAGAACCAAGGAAATTCAAAAAATCATTAGATCCTACTACAAAAGCCTGTACTCAACACAGCTGGAGAATCTGGAGGTAATGGACAATTTCTTAGACACATACCAAATATCAAAATTAAACCAGGATCAAATAGATCATCAAAACAGACCCATAAACCCTAAAGAAATAGAAGGGGTCATAGATAGCCTTCCGACCATAAAAAGCACAGGATCAGATAGTTTCAGTGCAGAATTCTATCAGACCTTCAAAGAAGACTTAACACCAATACTCTTCAAACTATTCCACAAAATAGGAACAGAAGGAACACTAGCCAATTCCTTCTACGAAGCCACAATTACACTAATACCAAAACCACACAGAGATCCAACTAAGAAAGAGAATTTCAGGCCAATTTCCCTTATGAATATCGATGCAAAATTACTCAATAAAATTCTTGCCAACCGAATCCAAGAACACATCAAAACGATCATCCACCAGGATCAAGTAGGCTTCATCCCAGGGATGCAGGGATGGTTCAATATAAGGAAATCCACCAATGCAGTCCACTACTTAAACAAACTCAAAAAAAAAAAAAAACACATGATCATTTCATTAGATGCTGAAAAGGCATTTGACAAAATTCAGCATCCTTTCATGCTAAAAGTCTTGGAAAGGACAGGAATTCAAGGCCCATATCTAAACATAGTAAAAGCAATATACAGCAAACCGATAACCAACATCAAACTAAATGGAGAGAAACTTGAAGCAATCCCACTAAAATCAGGCACTAGACAAGGCTGCACCCTCTCTCCATATCTTTGTAATATAGTTCTTGAAGTCCTAGCTAGAGCAATTAGACAAGATAAGGATGTCAAAGGGATACAAATTGGAAAGGAAGAAGTCAAACTATCACTATTTAAAGATGATATGATAGTATACTTAAGTGGCCCTAAAAACTCTACTAGAGAACTCCTACAGCTGATAAACAACTTCAGCAAAGTAGCTGGCTACAAAATCAACTCAAGCAAATCAAAGGATAAGCAGACTGAGAAAGAAATTAGGGAAATGACACCCTTCACAATAGCCACAAACAGCATAAATTATCTTGGGGTGACTCTAACCAAACAAGTGAAAGACCTATATGACAAGAACTTCAGAAGAAGGAAATCGAAGAAGATCTCAGAAAATGGAAAAATATCTTCCATCCTCATGGATTGGCAGGATTAATATAATTAAAATGGCCATATTGCCAAAGGCAATCTACAGATTCAATGCAATCTCCATCAAAATCCCAACCCAGTTCTTCATAGAGCAAGAAAGAGCAATTCTCAAATTCATCTGGAATAACAAAAAACCCAGGATAGCTAAGACAATTCTCAACTGTAAAAGAACTTCAGGGGGATTCAATATCCCAGACTTCAAACTTTACTACAGAACAATAGTGATAAAAATTGCATGGTATTTGTAAAATGTCAGGCAAGCCTATCAATGGAATAGGATTGAAGACCCAGAAATGATCCCACACCTATGGTCACTTGGTCTTCGACAAAGGAGCTGAAAGCATCCAGTGGAAAAACGAAAGTGTTTTCAACAAATTGTGCTGGTTCAATTGGATGTCAGCATTCAGAAGAATTGGAACCGATCCATTCTTATCTCCTTGTATTAAGCTCAACTCCATATGGATCAAGGACCTCCACATAAAACCTGACACACTGAAACTAATAGAAAAGAAACTGGGGAAGACCCTTGAGGACATGGGCACAGGGGAAAAGTTCCTGAATAGAACATCAACAGCTTATGCTCTAAGATCAAGAATTGACAAATGGGATCTCATAAAACTACAAAGTTTCTGTAAGGTAAAGGACACTGTCAAAAGGATGAAATGTCAACCAACAGATTGGGAAAGCATCTTCACCAACCTAAATCTGACAGAGGGCTAATATCTAATATATACAGAGAACTCAAGAAGTTAGAACCTATAGAACCAAATAACCCCATTAAAAAGTGGTATACAGAACTAAACAAAGATTTTTCACATGAAGAACTTTGGAGGGCTGAGAAATACCTTAGGAAATGTTCAACATCATTAATCATTAGGGAAATGCAAATCAAAACAACCCTGAGATTTCACCTCACACCAGTAAGAATGGCTAAGTTCAAAAACTCAGGAGACAGCAGGTGCTGGCAAGGATGTGGAGAAAGAGGAACACTCCTCCACTGTTGGTGGGATTGTAAGGTGGTGCAACCACTTTGGAAATCAGTCTGGTGGCTCCTCAGAAAACTGGGCATGGCACTTCCAGAGGACCCTGCTATACCACTCCTGGGCATATACCCAGAGGATTCCCCAGCATGTAATAAGGGCACATGCTCTACTATGTTCATAGCAGCCCTATTTGTAGTAACCAGAAGCTGGAAACAACCCAGGTGTCCCTCAACAGAGGAATGGATACAAAAAATGTGATATATTTACACAATGGAGTACTATTCAGGCATTAGAAACAATGAATTCATGAAATTTGTAGACAAATGGATGGAGCTGGAGAACATCATACTAAGTGAGGTAACCCAGTCTCAAAAGATCAGTCATGGTATGCACTCACTGATAAGTGGATAATAACCTAGAAACTTGGAATACCCAAGAAATAATCCACATATTAAATGATGTCCAAAAAGAACAGGGGAGTGTGGCCCCTGGTTCTGGAAAGACTCAATGCAACAATATAGGGGAATATCAGAACAGGGAAGTGGGAAGGAGTAGATGGAGGAACAGAGTGAGGGAAGAGGGCTTATGGGATTTACAGGAACTGGGGACCCAGAAAATGGGAAATCATTTGAAATGTAAATAAAGAATACTTCGAATAAAAAAAAGAAAAAAAGAATATAGTAATAATAATAATAATAATAAAGTATTGTTTTGTAATTTTTACATGAATTGAATCTAATATGTAGATTACTTTTTGTAAGTTGACTATTTTCACTGTTAATCCTGTTGATCCATAAGGATGGATCTTTTGATATCTTCTTCAATTTCTTTATTTTGAGATTGGAATTTCTTGCAATAAATATCTTTCACTTGCTTGGTTACAGTTACACTAAGACATTTTATATTATTTGTAATAATATAGTATTATACAATTATTTACTATTGTAAAGGGCTTTGTTATTCTCTCTAATTATTTATCAGTCTGTTAATATTGTGCAAAGAAGGAATACTAATTACTTTGACTGAATTTAAAAATCCAGGCACTTTGCTGAAAGTGTTCCTCAGATGTAGGAGTTCCCTCATAGAATTTTTGTGGTCACTTATGCATAGTATCATACCATCTGTGGAATCTGTAAATAGTGATACTTTGATTTCTTCTTTTCCAATTTTATTGCCTTGATCTGTTTTTGTTGTCTTATTGCCCTTGCTAGGACATCAAGTACTGTATTGAAGAGATGAAGAAAGAGTATGCAGCCTTGTCTTTTCCTTGATTTTAGTAGATTTGCTTGAAATTTCTCTGTACTTAATTTGATCTTGTGTATTGCTTTAATGTATATTGCCTTCATTGTGTTTAAGTATATGCCTTGTATCACTAATCTAAGACTTTTAACATGAACAGGTCTTGGATTTGTCAAAGACATGTTCAGCATCCTGTGAGATGATTATGTAGGTTTTTTTCTTTCAGTTTGTTTCCAAGGTGGATTATGTTGAAGGATTATTGTATATTGATCTATAACAGCATCAATGTGATGAAGCCTACTTGACCTTGGTGCAGTATGTGTTTGGTCTCTTCTTGTGTTCAATATGCTAGTATTTTATTGAGTATTTTTGCACTGATATTCATAAAGGAAATTGGCCTAACATGCCCTTTCTTTGTTGAGTCTTTGTGTGGTTGGGTATCTGTGTGAATTTGGCCTCCTGGAATGAGTTTAACAAAATTCCATGTTCCTATTTTGTTTGAATAGTTTGAGGATTATAGTAGATACTATCTCATCTTTGAAAGTTTATTAGACAAATCTATATGCTCCACATGCTCCTGATGGTGTAAGTTTGTATTACCTTAAATATACAGAAATTTATAGGATAAATTAAAATTTAAGGAATAATAAAAAATCAAACTAAATGGAGAGAAACTTGAAGCAATCTCACTAAAATCAGGGACTAGACAAGGCTGCCCTCTCTCTCCATATCTTTTCAATATAGTACTTGAAGTTCTAGCTAGAGCAATTAGACAACATAAGGAAGTCAAAAGGATACCAATTGGAAAGAAAGAAGTTGAACTGTCACTATTTGCAGATGATATTATAGTCTACTTAAGTGACCCAACAAACTCCACCAGATAACTCCTACAGTTGATAAACAACTTCAGCAAAGTGGCCAGTTATAAAATCAACTCAAGCAAATCAGTAGCCTTCCTATACTCAAAGATAAGCAGGCTGAGAAAGAAGTTAGGGAAATGACACCCTTCACAATAGCCATAAGCAATATAAAGTATCTTGGTGTAACTCTAGCCAAAGAAATGAAAGATCTGTATGACAAGACCTTTAAGTTTCTGAAGAAGGAATTTGAAGAAGACTTCAGAAAATGGAAAAATCATTCATGTTTATGGATTGGCAAGATAAATATAGTTAAAATGGCCATCTTGCCAAAATCAATCTACAGATTCAATGCAATCCCCATCAAAATCCCAACTCAGTTCTTCATATAGTTAGAAAGAGCAATTCTCAAATTCATCTGGAATAACAAAAAAACCAAGGATAGCTAAAACTATACTCAACAGTAAAAGAACTTCTGGGGGAATCAGTATCCCATACCTCAAGCAATACTACAGAGCTATAGTGTTAAAAACTGCATGGTATTGGTATAGTTACAGGCAAGTGGACCAATGGAAAAGGATTGAAGATCCAGAAATGAACCCACACACCTGTGGTCACTTGATCTTCAACAAAGGAGCTAAAAACATCCAGTGGAAAAAAGATAGCCTTTTCAACAAATGGTGCTGGTTCAATTGGAGGTCAGCATGCAAAAGGATGCAAATCGATCCATTCTTATCTCCTTGTACTAAACTCAACTCCAAGTAGATCAAGGACCTCCACATAAAACCAAACACAGTGAAACTAATAGAAAAAAACTGGGGAAGACCCTAGAGGACATGGGCACAGGGGAAAAGTTCCTGAACAGAATACCATTAGCTTATGCTCTAAGATCAATAATTGACAAATGTGACCTCATAAAATTAGAAAGTTTCTGTAAGGCAAGGGACACCATAAAAAGGACAAAACAGCAACCAACAAATTGGGAAAAGATCTTCACCAACCTTACATCTGACAGAGGGCTAATATCCAATATATACAAGGAACTCAAGAAGTTAGACTCCAGAGAACCAAATAACCCTATTAAAAATGGGGTACAGAGCTATACAAAGAATTCACCTGAAGAAATTAGGATGACTGAGAAGCACCATAAGAAATGTTCAACATCATTAGTCATTAGGGAAATGCAAACTAAAACAACCCTGAGATTTCACCTCACACCAGTCAGAATGGCTAAGATTAAAAACTCAGGAGACAGCAGGTGTTGGCAAGGATATGAAGAAAGAGGAACACTCCTCCACTGCAGGTGGGATTGAAAGCTGGTACAAGCACTCTGGAAATCAGTCTGGTGGTTCCTCAGAAAACTGGGCTTGACACTTCTGGAGGACCCTGCCATACCAATCCTAGGCATATACGCAGAGGATTCTCTGGCATGCATAGGACACATACTCCACTATAGCAGCCTTATTTATAATAGCCAGAAGCTCGAAAGAGCCCAGATGTCCCTCAAAGGAGGAATGGATACAGAAAATGTGGTATATATACACAATGAAATACTACTCAGCAATTAAAAACAATGAATTCATGAAATTTTTAGGCAAATGGTTGGAACTGGAAAATATCATCCTAAGTGAGGTAACCCAATCACAAAAGAATACACATGAAATGCAATCACTGATAAGTGCATATTAATTAGCCCAGAAGCTCTGAATACTCAAGACACAATTAGCATATCACATGATTCCCAAGAAGAAGGAAGGAGAGCGCCCTGGTTCTAGAAAGGCTTGATCCAGCACTGACAGGGAGTACCATGACAGAGAAATGGGAGGGGGATGATTTGGGAATGGGTGGACAGAAGAGGGCTTATGGGATATATCAGGAGGAGGGAACCAGGAAAGGGGAAAGCATTTGGAATGTAAACAAGGAATATATAAAATAAATAAATAATAAAAAAGAAATTATTAAGAGTTAATTACACATAATTAAAATATACACTCACACACAAACACACACACACACACACACACACACACACACACACAAAGATAACCCTCCTGAGAACCAAGGACTTCGTTATGATCCTTGCAAAGTCAGTGCAAAAATACTCAATAAAATACTAGCATATTGAACCCAAGAACACACCAAACACATACTGCACCATTGTCATGTAGGCATCATCACATTGGTGCTGGTGTGGATCAATATACAATTATGTGCTTGAATGCAGAGCACAATGTACCCACCAGGGGAACCAGAGCTAAACCAAGAACCACCAACAGCTAAGCCACAGAATCTCTCTGTATTTGGTGGGCAAACAATGCTGTGAGTGAAAGATGGCAGCTTTGGTTTTTATATACCAAGCCTTAATCGCCAAGCAACCATGTTCAACAGGTGGCACCAACAGCTTTGGTTTTTCCAAGGTTTTTATTTCTCTGCTGCCAAGAATCACACTACTGAGGCTATAGATGGTACCAATGACTGTGGTACCATGGTTACAATAAAATTGGAGACACAGACTCTTCTCTAGTAGGAATTGGAATGATTCCCCTACTCAGTCCACCTAAGCTCTGCCTCCCTCCCTCTGCCCCATTTACTCCGAGTTGAAAGTTTGAAGTCAGCTGGATTTCTCCCATGATCTTTACTACATTTTTGATTATAAGACAGGTAAGGCAAATGGTCAGTGATGGGTTTGGAGATAAACCAAACTTTTTTTTAAACATTTTAGTAATCTATAAGGTGATACACATGGCACCAAAAATAAGCCCCTAGTCGCCAAATTTCACTGATTTTTTAAAGTAGTTAGATATTTTTTCACAAAAAATAATTCCAATCCCCCATTCATGCCAAAGTTTCATTTTAGCCAAACGTTTGCCATTTCATAAAATCATTAAAAGTAAAGTAGTTATAATCCTATGTATATACTGTACATTATATTCATAGATAGATAGATAGATAGATAGATAGATAGATAGATAGATAGAAATAAAAATTTAAAACCTACACTCAGAGGTCAGTGGCAGACATGGAACTGTCATATATACATAAACTAGCAAAGGAGTAGACAGTCTTCTGTCTTGGGCTTCTTGGAGGTCACAGTTCAGGCATGATATATGCAATGTTGCCCAGCATGTTTGACAAGACCGGTCTAGGACAGCCATTGAGTTCAGGTAGTTGTGTGGTCAGGCATGCCAAAGGGCCAAAAGCACAGATAAATGGAATCCAGGAGCACTGACATGCCTCAGGACACTCCTACTATGCCCACTGCCTACTGCAGGCTGTGTCCAATGAGGCTGAGGCACTCTCCCAACACCTGGAGATGAGCAGCAACATCAATGGCCTCTGTTTTAGGAACATGAAGATTTGTCATTTCTTAATGTCTTTCTAAAAGCTCCCATTTAAGGTGTTGTGTCTCAGAAAGCAGCTTCATGTACCACAATAACGTTAGGAAAGTGAAATAAAAAGGAATGTAACCATTCCTAACTGCCCTTATTCCCAAAGAACCAAACTTGCTTCCCTATTAGAAAGGCTAGCCGGGCACTCCAGGGTTGCTTGGAATCTTGGTGAAAGATTCCCTTCCATGCCAAACCAAAGCTGAGTTAATAACCATGCATTCTTCTTCTGGCCTGGATAGAACAGGTGGCATCACAGTAAACCTCTGGGGACCATGGAGGCAGCTGGTGTCCAAGGTGACCCCTTCCTATAGCATGTTTACTGCCAAGGTTGAGCTACTCACAGGAGTTCTAGAGGCTATATCATTGTCAGCTCAGAGCAGTTTTGAGATGTAGTCTGAGAAGAGAGGGAAAGGAAGAGGAATATGTGGGAACTGAAATCAAGCAGAGCAGAAATTAACATATCAGAACCTCATTTGAACCTGCAGAAGTTTCCTGTGGGAAACAGCATATCAAAGAGAGGCCAGGAAGACATGTATCTGTACAGGAAGCAGCAAGTCCTCCATTAGCCTTGCTCCAGACAGTAGTGATCTCCTAAGAAGAACTGGCTTTTTCAGGTTTGTTTTCCTCTGCAGGCTAGCCCTGTTGTATTTGTATTAAAGATTTGTACACATTTATATAATAATCTGTGGCTTGTGGTATTTGGTACTCTTTGAGGAAAATCTTTGAATTCAGGCCTTCTTGCTGGTTTTATATCATTGTTTTATTTTGTTTTTTAAATAAATCCTAGTGGTTTGATCCAAATCCAATTACAGCTGTATAAAGAAACAAAATTTGTACTTATGTTAAAGATTTCATTTTACATAAAAAAGTTTGTTAGAATTTTTAGCTAAAACTATCTGATCCTGGAATATTTTTGGTTGGGAGATTTTAATGATTACCTCAATATTCTTATATGTTATAGGACTATTTAGATATTTTATCTGATCTAACTTTGGTATGTAGTATATGTCTAGAAAATCATCCATTTTATTTATTTTCCAAGTTTTTGGAGCACAGTCTTTTGAAGTAAGACCAAATGATTCATTGAATTTCCTCGGTGTGTGTTGTCTCCTTTCATTTTTGATTTTGTTAATTTGGGTAATGTCTCTCTGACTTTTTTAAGTTTTCCTAAGGATATATCTATTTTGTTGATTTTCTCAAAGAAGCATGTCTTGGCTTTGTTGATTCTTTGCATTGTTCTCTTTGAATCTAATTAATTGATTCCAGACCTCAGTTTTATTTTTTCCTGCCATCTACTCTTCTTGAGTTTGTTTGCTTCATGTGTATGTGTATGTGTGTATGCGCTCGCTTGTGCATATGTATCTTATCAGATTGGATATGCTTTCATGTTCATTAAAACCTAGAAAGTCTTTAATTTCTTTCTTTCTTTCTTCCTTGATCATTGAGTAGAGAGATTTTCAGATTTTATGAGTATTTTGGCTTTCTGCTGTTTTTGTTGCTATTGAAATCCAGCTTTAATCCACTATGGTCTGATAAGATGCAAAGGGTTATATGAATTTTCTTGTATCTGCTGCTGCTTGGGTCATGCCTGACTGTATGATCAGTTTTGGAGAAGAATTCATAAGACGCTGAGGAGGAGGAATATTCTTTTGTGTTTGGTTGAAATGTTCTGTAGATATCTGTTAGGTCTATTTGATCATAACCCCTGTTATTAATATTATTCCTCAGGTTAGTTTCTGTTTTGAAGACATGTCAATAGGTAAGAGTGTGGTGTTAAAGTTTTGCAATATTAATACATGGAGTTTGATTTGTGATTTAATGTTTCTTTAATGAATGTGGGTGCCTTTTCATTTGGGGCATAGATGTAGTAAATTGAGATGCCACTTTGGTGGACTGTTCATTTGATGAATATGAATGTCCTTCTGTATATTTTTGATTACTTTTCATTGATCTCTATTTTATATTAAGATGGCTATTACATCTTGTTTCCTGAGCCTATTTAATTTGAAAACCTTTTCTAGTCCTTTACTCTAAGGTAATGTCTATCTCTAGCTGAGTTGTGTTTCTTGTATAAAATAGAATGATGGATTATGCATATGCATCCACTCTGTTAGCTGGTGTCTTTTTATTGGGAAATTGAGAGCATTAATGTTGAAAGATATTAATGACCAATGAATGTCAGTTCCTGTTATTTTGATGTTGGTGGTGGTACTCTGTATATGAGTGAATGCAAGTGAAAAGTACTTGTCTTTTTTGGTTTTGCTGGTATGGAATTATGTATTTCTTGTGGTTTTGTGGATGTAGTTACACTCATTGTGCTGGAATTCTCCCTCTAGTGTCCTTTGTAGGGCTGGATTAGTGGAAAGATGCTGTTTAAATTTGGTTTTGTGATGGAACATAACATCTTGTTTTCTTTGTAGTGATTTAAATTTAGCTAGGTATAGAGGTCTGGGGTGGCATCTGTGATCTCTTAGAGATTGTAAGACATTTGCCTAGGCTCTTCTGGCTTTTAATGTGTCTATTGAGAAGTCCAGTATAATTCTAATAGGTCTGCCTTTACATGTTACTCACCCTTTGTTTATTAGGACTTTTAATATTCATTCTTTCATATATATACATTTCTCCAGGTTTGCTTCAGAATGTTTCTTTATTGATTCTGTTTTCATTTTCAGGTTTTAAAAAGTTTTATACATTTCTTTTGCTGTATTTCTTTGAGAAATTTATTCTTTTCCTCTTTAAAGTCCTCTATCATCTTCATAAAATTAGATTTAGGGTTGTTTATTTATTTATTTATTTATTTATTTATTTATTTGTGTGTGTGTGTTTGCGTGTGCATGTGCGTGTGCGTGTGTGTGTGTGTGTGTGTGTGTGTGTGTGTGTGTGTGTGTATAACGTGTCTTAGGATATTCAAGTATGGCTGTAGTAGTATAGCTGGTTTCTGTTGGTACCATATTGTCCTGACTTTTGTTGTTTGTATTTGTACATGGGACTTTAACTATCTGGTTTCCCCTATTGTTGGCAGGCCTTGTAGTGCCTGATGAGAGTATAATTCTGGGCTGCAGGACTACTAAGTCCCTGATGTCAGCAGGCCTATTACATTGTGGGAAGATCTGGTGTCCCTGGTGATAGCAGGCTTCCAGGGATGGAGGCAGAGCTGTCAGATCCTAATGGCTTCAGGCTGCTGGTTGTCCTGGGTAGGGGTAGGCATTGAGGGATGTAAGTAGAGATTTGGAGCTTGGAGAACCCACCTGGTTGTCCCCAGCAGCAGCAGGTGACCAGGGATACTGGAGGCATTGTGGTCAAAGAAATAGAATGCTGAGGGGGCAGGCAGGCAGGGTAGATGTCTCACTTGATCGTAATTCATGGTTGTGTCTATCTGGAATTTTCTATTACTTGTACTGTAACAAATATCTCTGCAGTATATATGAATAGTTATTTTGTAAAATACTGATGTTTGTTACATTTCAGTCTTTTATTGGTGATATATATTCTTGATTTGAATATTTTTATTAATACTTCTAAAAATAAAAATCCATGAAAGTATTTGTTTATCAAAAGTTCCAATCCTAATAAATTATGTAGTTATTTCTACTGTATTTAACTATTTGTTTTTAGTTTTACTTTCAATATATACTGACTAGAAAATCAGTTTGCTATCTAGATTAAGAACTGAATGAAAAAGTAAAATGATTTCCTAAAAGTGATTTCATAAATGCATTATGTAGCTTCAGCCCTTAATTACTCTGTATAGATTACACAGATAATTCATTTAATTTCTAGTAATTCAGGGGAGATTGTTAGACTTCAGTAATATTGTTAACATATTAATTGAAGTAATTGTTAACATTGAAGAAGCAAAATCACTTACTGGGAGTAGAAATACCATCCTTGGGGGAGGTAGCTCAGACCCAAAGGGACATGCATGGTATGTACTCACTAATAAGGGAATATTAACTTTAAAAAGGACAGAATAGCTAGGATACAATCCACAGAATTCAAGAAGATTAATAAGCAATAGGGCCCAAGTGAGTATGCTTTAATCCCACTTGGGAGGGAGAAGAAAATAATCAAATGAGGCAGAGGGAGGGTGGATCTAGGTGAGAGAGGAAGGGGAGGAGAAAAGAGGAACATGATCAAGTATAAGGCAGAGTGACAGGAGAGAAGACCTGAAAGCCAGCAGACTGAATGCAACCTCGGTGGGTGGGGGGACCCTCTAGAAAGTACCAGAAACTTGGGAAGTGAGAGACTATCAGGATCCAAAGGAAGGGACTTTAGATGAAGTACCAACAGTGGAGAGAGGGAACTCTGTAAAGTCTCCCCTATTAGAATGACAGGGCTTCAAATAGGGATTGCCATCCCACAGTCAAAAATTCTGACTCAGAATTGTTTCTGTCTCAAAGAATCACAGGGACAAAAATGGAGAAGAGACTGAGGGAAAGGCAGACCAGTGACTGGCCCAACTTGGCCTCTGTCTCAAGGGGAGGCTCCAAAGACTGACACTATTAATAATGCTTTGCTGTGCTTACAGACAGAAAGCTGGCATGGCTGCCCTCGCAGAAGGCCAACAAGTTGCTTACTGAGACAGATGCAGATACCTACCCCCAACCATTGGACTGAAGTCAGGAACACCTGTGGTTGAATGAGGGAAAGGCTGGAAGAAGCTAACAAGAAGAGCAATCCCATAGGAAGACCAGGATTCTCAACTAACCTGAATACGTGAGACCTCACAGACACAGAGCCACCAACCATGCAGCATACCCTAGCTGGTCCAAGGCCCTGACACATATATAGCATAGGACTGTGGAGTGTGGCCTCAATTGGAGAAGATATGTCTAACCCTGGAGAGACTTAAGGCCTCATGAAGTGGGGAAATCTTGGGGGAGGGGGAATATCCTCTTGGAGACAGGGGAAGGAGGAATGGGATGAGAACCAGTGTATGGGGGGATCAGCGGAGGGAAACTAGACTGCAAAAAATAAATGTAATAATAATTTCAAACACATGGAATTATACAAAGCAACGAGCAATGAGACACTTTAAGCCAACTAGAGCATGTGTTAATCAATAGCCAAATAAAGATTAACATTAAATGTGTATATGCTAGTCAATAGGACGATCTATTTTAAAAAGCTCCCTTTGAACAGTATCAGACCCATAGAGTAGTCATAGATATATGAGATTACCTGGGGAAAGTGTTCCAACAAAGCACAAAACTCATTTTATTTGATGAGTAAGGTAGTATTTCATAAGCTAATAGAAAAGAAACTGGGGAAGACCCTTGAGGACATCAGTATAGGGAGAAAGTTTCTGAACAGAACACCAATAGCATATGCGCTAAGATCAAGATTGACAAGTGGGACCTCATAAAATTACAAAGTTTCTGTAAGGCAAAGGACACCATCAAAAGGGCAAATTGGCAACCAACAAATTGGGAAAACATCTTCACCAATCTTACATCAGATAGAGGGCTAATATCCAATATATATAAAGAACTCAAGAAGTTAGACTCCAGAAAACCAAACAACCCTATTAAAAAATGGGGTACAGAGTTAAACAAAGAATTCTCACCTGAAGAACTTCGGATGGCAGAGAAACACCTTAAAAAATGCTCAACTTCATTAGTCATTAGGGAAATGCAAATCAAAACAACCCTGAGATTTCACCTTACACCAGTCAGAATGGCTAAGATTAAAAATTCAGGAGACAGCAGGTGTTGGCAAGGATGTGGAGAAAGAGGAACACTCCTCCACTGCTGGTGGGGTTGCAAATTGGTACAACCACTCTGGAAAGCAGTCTGGCGGTTCCTCCAAAAACTGGGCACCTCACTTCCAGAAGATCCTGCTATACCCACTCCTGGGCATATACCCAGAGGATTCCCCACCATGTAATAAGGATACATGCTCTACTATGTTCATAGCAGCCCTATTTATAAATGCCAGATGCTGGAAAGAACCCAGGTATCCCTCAACAGAAGAGTGGATGCAAAAAATGTGGTATATCTACACAATGGAGTACTATTCAGCCATTAGAAACAATGAATTCATGAAATTCTTAGGCAAATGGATGGAGCTAGAGAACATCATACTAAGTGAGGTAACCCAGACTCAAAAGGTGAATCGTGGTATGCACTCACTAATAAGTGGATATTAACCTAGAAAACTGGAATACCCAAAACATAATCCACACATCAAATGAGGTACAAGAAGAACGGAGGAGTGGCCCCTTGTTCTGAAAAGACTCAGTGAAGCAGTATAGAGCAAAATCAGAAGAGGGAAGTGGGAAGGGTTGGGTGGGAAAACAAGGGGAGGGAAGGGGACTGATGGGACTTTCGGGGAGTGGGGGTCCAGAATAGGGGAAATCATTTGAAATGTAAATAAATATATCAATAAATTAAAAAAATGGCAAAAAAGGTAGTATTTCATAGATATATTAAGTTTTATTTGTGATTTCCTTGCCTCAGATACATACTCTGCTATTACCACCTGTCATCAGCAGTTATAAAATCTTAACTATTAACTTAAGATGGTTTGGTGTGTGCCTCACTGTCCTCATTTATATATTTAGGTTATAGAAAGCATTAATTAAAAGTTTCTATCAACTTTGATATAAAAGTTCAGGTAAAGTATTTAAGAAATATGTTTTAGACTAGCTACTCAAGGTTTATTATGAAACTATGAGGAAAAATTAAAGAAAGATTCAAGGGCATTTTTTAGTGGTTTTGAGTTTTTAAATTTTCATTTCACATTTATTTACCAGAATATATGTTTATACACTGTATGTATACACTGCCCACTAAGGCCAGAAGAGGCTGGTGGATCTCCTGGTACTGTATACAGACAGTTGTGGACCACCATATGTGTGCTAGGAATTGAACTAGAGTCTCTGAGAAAGCACCAAGTGCTCTTACTTCAGTGCCATCTCTCTTTGCAAGGCTTTAATTTTCTTGCAAATGGGAAGTTTTTTGATTATACAAGCTATTAATTGTTTTAAAAATTTATGAATGAAAATGCTGGCAAATTGGTATGCAATTTTATATAAAGCCAGAGGAAATGAATGATTAATATTTGTCAAATTATTTTGTTAAAATGACAAAATTTTTAGTAGCATCATTTCCAAAGGGTGTTTTGGTGTTTAGTTTATTTGTTTGTTTGTTTCTGCCATACCAACTAAGTAAATGGAATTTCTTAATTTAGTCAAGTGGAATGTTTATGTGTGTGTATTCTTCTTTATAAACCTCAATGGTAATAAAGGTGAGATTTCACTGTGGAAGAGAAGAAACAGTTAATAATGGCTCAGCAGTTAAGAGCACTGACAGCTCTTCCAGATCTTCCAGGGGGCCTTAGTTCAATTCCCAGCAACCACATGGTGGCTCACAACTATCTGTAATGAGATCCAATGTCCTCTTCTGGTGTGTCTGAAGAGAGTGATAGTGTACTCATATGCATAAAATAAATTTAAAAAAAAGAAAGTTCAAGCATGTTCTATTTAAAACCTTAATCTGACAGAAACTGCAAAACAAATTAACTGGCTCAAATTTCAAAAGTACTCTTTTAACATCTAGATTCATGGATTTCATATGAACATATATATAATTTCTTGAGCATTACCCCTTCCAAATTATAATCATACAATATAGTAATAAATATAAAAAAAACCCACTGTCATTGAAATTTTGCTTTGTATCTGCTTTGGAATAATATGGCTGGCCATCAGGCCATTACAGTGGTGCATTCCTTAGTTCTGAAAACATAGGCATGATTCCAAGTTGTACTGCTGGAGAAATAATGGAGTGAGAACAAAAGGTAACATATTCCTGGGTGACTGGAAGTCCAGGATTTCACATGTCCAAGAATTAAGTCTATCCAGAATACTGCTTTAGAACAAACAGTATATAAATGAGAAAGAAACTGAAGTGTATAGAAACCAATTGCATTTTCTTATGTAGTATAGTCTGTGAAAAATGGGTATTCTTAAAAGAGTGGGAACTCACATCAAATAAACTTAATGGCTTTAGGCATTAGATATATTGATGAAAAGAAGGGCCATTTGAATAAATGACAAAGAGTATAAAAATTATGAGTAGAAGACTATATAATTCTCAATAAAGTTATTCCATATATAAACCCTCTAACATGATTCTTCCTCCCAATCATCTAACCTTCTGTGAGGGTGTGTGTGTGTTTGTGTTTTCAATGTGTTAAATATTCCTGATGCAGATAGGATGAAAATAGCAGACATAGGCTCAAATGTTTGCATACTTGATTTACAGTTGGTGGAACAATATGGGAAGAATTCAGAGACATGGAGTTTTGGGAGGAAATATGGCACTGTGTTTGGGCCTTGAAGATTCAAAAGACTAATGTCATTCATGTTAGGCCTCCTGTTTGTGAATCAAGATATGAGCTTCCAACTCTTCCTGTTATCATGCTATTTCTTCATTACCACAGAGATTAACCCTTTGAAATTATAAGCCCAGTAATTTTCTCCCTTTTATAAGTTCCTTGGTTTCCATGCTTTTCCATAGCAATAAAAAACTAAGAAAATTGCTAAACACCTTTCAAAAGTTAATACTCATATAGTTGTGAATTACTCTGATTTTACATTAGAGTGTTAGTCTGCATTTTTGATGTACTTCTGTACTTTCAATTTGTATGTGTCAATATTCCTTCCACTGTAAAACTGATAGATTACTATCAGTTTTTATATCAATGATGATATAAGTGATTACAGAGGCACAAATGAATATTCCATCAACTAGAAAATACAGCTTATTTGAAAAATTGAAAAATTTGAAAAATTTAATGTGGAAGAAAATAGATTCTTCTTTTAAACTAAAATTAGAATTTTTGCTTAGATTCTATGTTGAGAGACAGAGATAAGATGATTACAGGTTTTAACTTAGCATAGGCTATCTTAAATGTAGATCTAGAATAAAACATACACAAAACCACAAAAAAGTCTAGAATATTGATAAGTAGGAGTCTACTCATCAATGTCATATCTGAAAAATTACCAAAGACCTTTAAATGTCTGAATATTCAACAAATTATAATTACATATTTGGGCAAGCCTGGCCTACACAATAAGAACTGTGTTAAAAATGGAATTACCCAAATAAAGGTGATGAAAAATATGTCCCGATTAGCTTACTGAATATCAAAAAGGAAATGACAAAATGGTATTATCCTAGGTAATTTTTCTGACTCTACAAAAATACTTAAACTATATAGAAGGAACTTAGAGGAAGAAATGTCTGGTTTCTTTGATCATAGAATGAAACTAATGAAAATATTCAAGCAATTTTTACTATAATACCTGTATGTCTTTCCAAACCTTATACAAATTGTCTCTTCAAACATTTTCATCATTACGTTTTTTGACAATCATAATATTCAACAGATTTCTGAACATCATTGAAAATAAACTTCTCTGGCTAATATGCTCACTGTTTTTTTATTTTCTTTATATGTCATTTTCTTTATATGTGATTGCTACTTAGTTAAACACTTAACCTAAATTTGTTGAACACATCGTAATTTTCAATGTAAGAATCATTTTAATATTATCTTAATATATCAAAGTGCTATTCAATTTATTGGTCTTAAAACATATTATTAGAGGAATAAATTATTTTCTGAGTATTTTAGTAATCACAGTTTTATTATTTTCTGTTTATTATATGCATTGCAAAAAAAGAAGCCACCAGAATATTGTTTAGTAAGCAGTTATAATGCCATGGCTTTTTTCACAGTAATATAACAAGTTAAACAAAGAAATTTATACAAAATATCAAGAAGTACTTTGATAAATCAACAGGTAATATATTCTAATAAATTCTTGCAATTAAAAGCAAGAAACTATATTCTAGGAAACTCATGTAAATATAAATATGTATGTGAGCTGAAAACAGACTTCTAATAGTAGGCAGAATGTCTCATAACTTCTAGCTAAATATAAGGAATTATTATCTGTGGATCTCATATTTGCAGATTGTTGATTGCATCATCAATGTAATGGAATCACTTGAGTAAAATCTCACGAGAACATTGGATACTATAATAGCTGTAAATTTGCAAATGTGTTCCTTCTTGATGCTATTATTTAATGAATCTTTGCAAGGAGGTAAGCAGTTGCTAGAATGTTCTATTGAAGGAGAAATTCTGGCTAGATTGCTCACATTAGCTTTCAAAGTTCTTTGCTAACAATGCTTCTATAAGTATAGTGAAGCCTGAGGCCACATTGAAGGATAATTGAATGGCTTGTTTCTTGGTGGTAAATTGCATAAATTAAGCAATAATTTCCCAACTTGATTCAGGACCATAATGATCATAAGAAAAATAAATCCAATATTAATTATAATTTTCTTAAATAACTAGTGTCAAGCTACAGGAGAAATTCTATTCATATCTTGAAGGTCATGAGTCAAATTAGAAGTTTAGCACTTAAGAGGGACTCAATAAATATTTATTGAACAAATGAAATAATAGATGAAATGACCCCCAGCTTTGATAGGTAGATGTGTTCAGAAGCACACAACATGAGTCAAGCATGATTTTTTTATCTTTGTGACATAGGTATTTTAGTGACATTAATAGATTTCATGGTGTCAATAAACATATGATGGGAAATTATTCTGTGTTCCTAGGTTTCAACCATTGCTTTGCTTTCTAACTCATAATTTCCATTTATTTGGAGAAGCACTTTATAAATATTAGTTTCCAAGTTATTCCCAAGATTTGGAGCAACTGGGAGTCATTACATGACCCTTAAGTCTTTCATTTATTATACAAAACTCAACAGTGTAACATTATTAAATGGGGTGGTCTATGGATGGCTTTTGCCTTTCTTTTGGACAGGAATATTTCAGGCTTAAACATTTTGATATGGGGGTTGCCCCATCCCTCAACTGGGGGCCGTGTCTAACTACTGGAAGTGGTCTCTACAGGTTCTATCTTCCCTTTGTTGGGTATTTTGACTAAATTCCACCCCACTGGGTGCTGGGAACCTCTCACTTCTCTGGGGCCTGGGACTTTCTAGTAGCTACTCCCAGCTCTCCATACTCAAGTGCTATATGTTTCTATTCAAGTTCAAGACCCTCTAGACTTCTCTCCTGTGTCTTCCAATACCTGATACTGCTCTCTCCTTTTGCCTTTCTACTTCTCTATCCCTACCAAATCGCTCTCTTCCTCTACCTCCTGTGATTAGTTTGTTTCCTGCTCTATGTAGGATTAAATTGTATTTTCTTTAATTTCTTTAAGATATTTACTCATTTCCTCCTTAAGGACTTCAACCATCTCCATAAATTAGGTTTTAAGGTCATTTGTGTGAGTGTGTGTGTGTGTGTGTGTGTGTGTGTATGAAAGAGTGAGAGAGAGAGAGAGAGAGAGAGAGAGAGAGAGAGAGAGAGAGGGAGAGGGAGAGGGAGAGGGAGAGGGAGAGGGAGAGGGAGAGTTTCAGGTTTGTTGAAATATTTAGGACTTGTTATAATGGAATGACTGGCTTCTGGTGATGATATATTGATCTATTTGTTGTTGGTAGTATGCAAGCATTTTGACAAGTTTTCAGGCAGTTGGCCTGGTTCTGGGGATTTAAAATGCTGGTCTGGCCTCTAGCAGGTAGGGGCCTTCTGCCAGAGATGAAGGCCAGAAAATGGTGACAAGGAGAGGAGGGGCAATTGGGGTTATGCTAGGCAGGAATGACTACGGCTGATAATCTTTTTAAAAAAAGCAAGTTTATTAGCAGGTCAGAAGATTTCTTGCATAATACTAAATTGTCAGGAAGCATTGAAAATCAATTTACGGCACCCAGAGGCAGACTGGGAGCACACAGCTTGCTCAGGTGGGTGGGCACCACAGAACTTAGGTTCCAGTCTTGAGGCCTCTGGCGGGAGCCTTCAGATCACCGCTTCAGGATCCAGAACAGCCTGGGCTACAACACCCCATCTCCAGGTCCTGCAAGAGATCAGAGGGGCCCCCGGGAGGCCAGCTGGGAGGAGTCAGTGTGCTCTGGTAAGTCCAACAGGCCCCGGCAGGAGCCTTCAGGTATCTGCTTCTGGATCTGAACAGCCTGGGCCACAGCACTTGGTCTCCAGGAAGTGCAAGAGGCCTGGTGTGCACCCGGAGGCAGACTGGGAGCACACAGCTTGCTCCTGTGGGTCAGCACCACAGAGCTTAGGTTCCAGTCCTAAGACCTCTGGCGGGAGCCTTCAGATCTCTGCTTCGGGATCCAGAAAAGCCTGGCCTACAACACCACATCTTCAGGTCCTGCAAGAGGACAGAGGGGCACCCTGGAGGCCGGCTGGGATGAGTCAGTGTGCTCTGGTGAGTCCAGAAGGCACCAGCAGGAGCCTTCAGGTGTCTGATTTGGGATCTGAACAGCCTGGGCCACAGCACCCTGTCTCCAGGCAGTGGAGGAGGTCAGCTGTGCACCAGAGGCCACCTGGGAAAAGGCAGCTTGCACTGGTGAATCCAGCATTGACAAGACCAACTAATACCAGTGAGAACTAGATGGCAAAAGGCAAACACAAAAATGTCACTAACAGAAATCAAGGCAATATGGCAGCATCTGAACCCAATTCTCCTTTAACAGCATGTCCTGGATACCCCATCACACCAGAAAAACAAGATTTGGATTTAAAATCACTGGTCATGATGCTGGTAGAGGAATACATGAAGGACATACTTAAAGAAATTCAGGAGAAAATAGATCAAAAGTTAGAAGCCCTTACAAGGGAAATGCAAAAATCATTGAAAGAAATTCAGGAGAATACAAAAGCCAATAAGGAGGAAAAGCAAAAATCACTTAAAGAAATACAGGAGAACTTTGGACAACAGGCTGAGGTCATGAAAGAGGAAACACAAAAATCTCTTAAAGAATTACAGGAAAGCACAAACAAGCAAGTGAAGGAGCTAAGCAAAACCATCCAGGATCTAAAATCAGAAGTAGAAACAACTAAGAAAACTCAAAGGGAGACAACTTTGGAGATAGAAAACCTTGGGAAGAAATCAGGGGACATAGATGCAAATATCAACAACAGAATACAAGAGATAGAAGAAAGAATCTCAGATGCTGAAGATACCATAGAAACCATGGACTCAACAGTTAAAGAAAATGCAAAATGCAAAAAGCTTGTAACCCAAAATATCCAGGAAATCCAGGACACAATGAGAAGACCAAACCTAAGGATTATAGGCATAGATGAGAGTGAAGATTTACAACTTAAAGGGCCAGCAAATATTTTCAATAAAATTATGGAAGAAAACTTCCCTAACCTAAAGAGAGAAATGCCCATAAATATACAAGAAGCCTACAGAACTCCAAACAGACTGGACCAGAACAGAAATACTTCCCATCACATAATAATCAAAACATCAAATGTACTAAACAAAGAAAGAATATTAAAGGCAGTAAGAGAAAAATTCCAAGAAACATATAAAGGAAGACCTATCAGAATCACACCAGAATTCTCACCTGAGACTATGAAAACTAGAAGATTCTGGGCAAATCTCATGCAAACTCTAAGAGAACACAAATGCCAGCCAAAATTACTATAGCCAGAAAAACTCTCAATCACCATAGATGGAGAAACTAAGATATTCCATGACAAAACCAAGTTTACCCAATATCTATCCATAAACCCAGCCCTACAAAAGATAATAGGAGGAAAACAGCAATACAAGGAGGGAAACTTCACCCTGGAAAAAGCAAGATAGTATCTTTCTTTCATCAAACCCAAAAGAAGTTAACTAACCAAATTTTAAAAACAACATCAAAAATGACAAGAAGTAATAATCACTATTCCTTTATATCTCTTAACATCAATGGACTCAATGCCCCAATAAAAAGACATAGACTAACTGCCTGGATACATAAACAGGACCCTACATTTTGCTGCATACAGGAAACACATGTCAGTGTCAAAGACAAACATTACCTTAGAGCAAAAGGCTGGAAGACAATTTTACAAGCAAATGGTCTCAGGAAACAAGCCGGAGTAGCCATTCTAATATCAGATAAAATTGACTTTGAACCCAAAGTCATCAAAAGAGACTCTGAGGGATGCTTCTTGATGTTCAAAGGAAAAATACAACAAGAAAAACTCTCAATCCTGAACATCTATGCTCCAAATGCAAGGGCACCCTCATTCATAAAAGAAACATTACTAAAGCTCAAAGCACACATTGCACCTAACATAATAATTGTCGGTGACTTCAACACTGCACTTTCCCAAATGGACGGATCAGGAAAACAGAAACTGAACAGGGACACAGTGAAACTAATTGAAGCTTTGGACCAATTAGATTTAACAGATACATATATAACATTCTATCCTAAAGCAAAGAATATACCTTTTTCTCAGCACCTCATGGTACCTTTTCTAAAATTGATCATATAATTGGTCACAAGACAGACCTCAACAAATATTAGAAGATCGAACTAATCCCATACCTCCTATCAGATCACTACGGAGTAAAAGTGGTCTTCAAAAGCAACAAAAACAACAGAAAACCCACATACACGTGGAAACTGAACAATATTCTACTCAATGATATCTTGGTCAAGGAAGAAATAAAGAAATTGAAGACTTTTTAGAACATAATGAAAATGAAGACACAACATACCCAAATCTATGGGACACAATGAAAGCAGTGCTAAGAGGAAAACTCATAGCCCTGAGTGCCTCCAAAAAGAAAATGGAGAGAGCATACACAAACAGCTTAATTACACACCTGAAAGCCCTGGAACAAAAAGACGGTATTTCACCCAGGTGGAGTAGAAGCCAGGAAATCATCAAACTCAGGGCCGAAATCAATCAAGTAGAAACAAAGAGTACCATACAAAGAATCAACAAAACCAGGAGCTAGTTCTTTGAGAAAATCAACAAGATAGATAAAACCTTAGCCAGACTAACAAAAGGGCACAGAGACAGTATCCAGATTAACAAACTTAGAAATGAAAAGGGAGATATAACAACAGAAACTGAGGAAATTCAAAAAATCATTAGATCCTACTACAAAAGACTATATCCAACACAACTGGAGAATCTGGAGGAAATGGACAGTTTCCTAGACAGATATATGACACCAAAACTAAATCAGGATGAAATAGATCCTCTAAACAGTCCCATAACACCTGAAGAAATAAAAAGGGTCATAGAAAGTCTCCCAACCAAACAAAGCACGGGCCCAGATGGCTTCAGTGCAGAATTCTATCAGACCTTCATAGAAGACCTAACACCAATACTCTTCAAACTATTCCACAAAATAGAAACAGAAGGAACTCCACCCAACTAATTCTATAAAGCCACAATTACGCTGATACCAAAACCACACAAAGATCCGACTAAGAAAGAGAACTTCAGGCCAATTTCCATTATGAATATTGATGCAAAAATACTTTAAAAAATTCTTGCCAATGGAATCCAAGAACACATCAAAATGATCATCCACCACTTCATTCCAGGGATGCAGGGGTGGTTCAATATAAGGAAATCCATCAATGCTATCCACTACATAAAAAATCTCAAAGAAAAAAAACGATATGATCAACTCATTAGATGCAGAAAAAGGATTTGACAAAATTCAGCATCGTTTCATGATAAAAGTCTTGGAAAGAACAGGAATTCAAGGCCCATACATAAACATCGTTAAAGAAATATATAGCAAACCGGTAGCCAACATCAAACTACACGGAGAGAAACTTGAAGCAATCCCACTAAAATCAGGGACTAGACAAGGCTGTCCTCTCTCTCCATATCTTTTCAATATAGTACTTGAAGTTCTAGCTAGAGCACGTAGACAGCATAAGGAGGCCAAGGGGATAGAAATTGGAAAGGAAGAAGTCAAATTATCACTATTTGCAGATGACATGATAGTCTACTTAAGTAACCCGAAAACCTCCACCAGAGAACTCCTACAGCTGATAAACAACTTCAGCTAAGTGGCTGGTTATAAAATCAACTCAAGCAAATCAGTTGCCTTCCTATACTCAAAGGATAAGCAGGCTGAGAAAGAAGTTAGGGAAATGACACCCTTCACAATAGCCACAAACAATATAAAGTATCTTGGTGTGACTCTAACCAAACAAGTGAAAGATCTATATGACAAGAACTTCAGGTCTCTGAGGAAGGAAATTGAAGAATACCTCAGAAAATGGAAAAATCTGCCATGTTTGTGGATCGGCAGGATTAATATAGTTAAAATGGCTATCTTGCCAAAAGCTATCCACAGATTCAATGGAATCCCCATCAACATCCCTATTCAGTTCTTCACAGAGTTAGAAAAAGCAATTCTCAAATTCATCTGGAATAACAAAAAAAACCAGGATAGCTAAAACTATTCTCAACAACAAAAGAAATTCTGGGGGAATCAGTATCCCTGACTTCAAGCAATACTACAGAGCTATAGTGTTAAAAACTGCATAGCATTGGCACAGTGACAGACAAGTGGACCAATGGAATAGAATTGAAGATCCAGAAATGAATCCACACACCTATGGTCACTTGATCTTAGACAAAGGATCCAAAAACATCCAGTGGAAAAAAGATAGCCTTTTCAACAAATGGTGCTGGATCAATTGGAGGTCAGCATGCAAAGGAATGTAAATTGATCCATTCTTATCTCCATGTACTAAACTTCACTCCAAGTGGATCAAGGACCTCCATGTAAAACCAGACACACTGAAACTAACAGAAAAGTAACTGGGGAAGACCAGTGAGGACATGGGCACAGGGGAACAGTTCCTGAACAGATCACCTATAGCTTATGCTCTAAGATCAAGAATTGACAAATGGGACCTCATAAAATTACAAAGTTTCTGTAAGGCAAAGGACATTGTTAAAAGAACAAAATGACAACCATCAAATTGGGAAAGGATATTCACCAACCCTACATCTGGTAGAGGGCTAATATCCAATATATACAAAGAACTCAAGAAGTTAAACCCCAGGGGACCAAATAACCCTATTAAAAAATGGGGTACAGATCTAAACAAAGAATTTTCACCTGAAGAAATATGGATGGCCAAAAGGCACCTTAAGAAGTGCTCAACATCATTACTCATTAGGGAAATGCAAATCAAAACAACCCTGAATTTTCACCTTACACCAGTCAGAATGGCTAAGGTCAAAAACTCAGGAGACAGCAGGTGTTGGCGAGGATGTGGAGAAAGCGGAACACTCCTCCACTGCTGGTGGGGTTATAAAATGGTACAACCAGTTTGGAAATCAGTCTGGAGGTTCCTCAGAAAACTGGACAGGACACTTCCGGAGGACCCTGCTATACCTCTCCTGGGCATATACCCAAAGGATTCCCTGGCATGAAATAAAGACACATGCTCCATTATATTCATAGCAGCCTTATTTATAATAGCCAGAAACTGGAAAGAACCCAGATGCCCACAGTTTCTGTATCCATTCCTCTGTTGAGGGGAATCTGGGTTCTTTACAGCTTCTGGCTATTATAAATAAGGCAGCTATGAATATAGTAGAGCATGTGACTTTACAACTTCAGCAAAGTAGCTGGATATATCAGCAAAGTAGCTGGATATAAAATTAACTCAAGAAAATCAGTAGCCTTCCTCTACTCAAATGATAAACAAGATGACAAAGAAATTAGAGAAATGACACCCTTCACAATAGTCCCAAATAATATTTCACACCTAGGTGTGACCCTCACAAAGCAAGTGAAGGGTCTATATGAGAAGCCATTTAAGGCTCTGAAGAAAGAAATCGAAGAACGTCTCAGAAGATGGAAAGATCTCCCACGTTCATGGATTGGCTGGATCAATATAGTAAAAATGGCCATCTTGCCAAAAGCAATCTAAAAATTCAATGCAATACCCATCAAAATATCTTTCTTTTTCCCATGATTGAAACACAATAGTCAGATCCTTACACAACAGTATATCTAAGTATCTACAACTTGATTATAGATTAGTCAAATCTTAGTAAATTGTACTAAATTTACTGAATGACTTGTGACTCAAGAAGCTGATAAAGTTTAAATTTATGATTTTTCCTCTTTGTTATTTAAACTACTCTGTCTTTGATAAAATAGTTATAGTAAATAACCTATGCATGTGCACACACACATATATACATACATACACACAGAGAAACAGAGAGACACAGACACAAAGAGACAGACAGACTACATGGAACATTAGTTTGTCTGTTAGGTACTAATTGTTATAAAATGTAAATGTGAAGGAAATAAAAAGATCTAGTTTTTTTTTTTTTTTGCTTGAATGACCTAAATGGCTAGCTAGCACTCAGTGAATGGAGGTAAACATTTTGGTAAGGGTGTATATGAAAGTTTCCTGTAAATTGGCACATCCTCGCCAGGAAAAGCAGAAAGCTCATGAGAGTTAGGAAGTAAACAAAATGTCCCCTGTCTTTAAACAACAATAAAAATTAGTGATTCTCAAGCCCTTTCCCCAGGTATATAGAAGGAGTTCTGGGGAAGGTGAGTGACTAACCAAGCTTCAGTTGTGTCTGGGCTTGAGACGCTGTGCAGACAGCATTAAGTTTGTAGTTCTCGTTTGTTTTCCCCCACACTGGTGTAGGCTTTTCAGTGAGAAAATGCTTTTAGTAACATCGATGAATGCTGCAGGTTTATCACATTGATATTGGCACAATTGTTTTTTTTTTTTTGGTTTATTTTGAAATCCCTTTCTGTTGTTTGTAGGTGTACTTGTGTGTGTGTGTGTGCGTGTGTGTTTGTGTGTCTGAACACTTAAAAGTCAAGGTGAAATGGATAGAAGTGGAATAAGTTGTCCTGCAGTTTAAATTTGGAGGGATGTTCTATGACAATGAGTAAAATGTTGAAAATGGAAAAGTATAAAAGGATATATAGTCTAATAGCCTAAAGCATCCTACAAATGAAGAATTTGCCAACTAGACCTTTTCTGTTCTGGCTTTGTGCTGGTGAACCTACTCCATTAGGTATTCAATCATATGCTAACACTCTTCAATAGACTTAAACAGAAGTTATGAGAATACTTAATCAGTTGCTTAGATGTAGCAATATCCAACAAAAGATAATATTCTGCAACAATGAATTTTACGTTGACTACAGCAATTTATTTTAAATCATTTTGTTTTAAACTTAATACTTTAAATCAGAAGAGATTTACAAAGGACTGGATGTTAATAAAAGAAACACAGTTTGTTGTATTTGTAATCATAAAAAGAAGCACTGGATCATTTTACCATGGCCTATAATATTACACTGAGGCTGCCAAATTTGTCACCTGAAGGATAATATTAGTTTTCCCAGAGGAGATTTTTTTTTCATTTTATTGTATTTTGAACTTTGTTTTTACATATGTAGTGAAGGTTATATAGATTTCTATCCTTCATATCCATTATAGTACCTTATACTGGTTCATTTATTCTAGGGTAAAGTGGACTTCTTTTTTTAATATTTTTATTTTATTTTCTATATTCTTTGTTTACATTCCAAATGATTTCCCCTTTCCCAGATCCCCCCTCCCCATATGGTCCATAAACCTTCTTCTCTCCATCCATTCTCCAATCACCTCCCTCCTTATGTGAGATGAGTTTTGCCTGGGCATAAAGTATTATTCTATTATTTAGACTATTGTCAACAACTTTGGCATGAACATTCATGAAGTATATTTTCTGTAGTTTTCCATTTTATAATATATCTTACTAGCATTGTTGTCAGAATAATGAATATTTTTAAATGTCTAAGTGTATGGAATTAATACATTTACAAATACATCATAACATAGACTTGCATAAGTCTTTGATAATACCACCTCTTTACAATTTTTCAGATAGTAGTTATACAATCTTTTTTAATTTAATACTGTTAATTACTTTTCCCATTTCAGTTTGGTAAATCTTAATAGAGATTTGTAAATTTTAAAGAACTTCCCACAGTATCATGTCTAATAGTTTTACTCATATTCTCTATTTGATTTTCACCTGTGTCTATTGCTTCAAATTTTATAGTTGTATATCATTTTACCTTCATTCTCTTTTTCTACTTTATCCTCTTTCTACCTCTCTCTCTCCTTTCTTTAAGTATAATCAGATAACATATTTAAGGAGCATTGTATAGTTTCATATCAGACATTATAATATTTATTCCAATAGATATTCTGTTGTCATATTTAATTTACATACATTTATTTAACTAGTTTCTCTTCTAATTTATAAACATGTGAGCCATAATTATATGCTTTTATAGATTTGTCTACTAATTTTATCATCTATGTCACTTCTGGGTATAATTTTATTGATTATTTTTTCAGAATATTATTGTTCTGCTTCCTTTACTTGCCTAAATTAATTTTATTATATGCTATTCATTACTATGAATGCTGGCTTTCCTTCCAGTATAGTATTTATTTTTATAAATTCTACTGAAAATTTTTTCTTGGTTAAAGATAATCTTCTTGCAAATAGCTTGATCCTTTAGAAACCTCCTTTCAAGTGTTTTTTACTCAGATTAGAACACTAAGTGTGATTTTGTTTTGTCACCAAGGCAATAATTTTCTCTTTGTTTTACATGATGCTTCTCAGCAGTCAGTGATTTGTTTCTTGGAAAGAACATTGTCCAGACTTTTGACATTACTAGTGTTAGTGTACTAGTCAGGGTTCTCTAGAGAGACAAGACTGATGTGTGTGTGTGTGTGTGTGTGTGTGTGTGTGTGTGTGTGTGTGGTGTTTATATATGATATTTATTAGAGTGGCTTAGAGAACTGTGATTCAACTACTGTACTTTCAGTTCTGTTACCTGAAACAAAGATCAAAAATCGGTTATTGGTTATTGGATAGTTGTTGAGTACACAAGGTTAGATAACTCAGCTGGTCATCAGAATATGCTAGACCTCTGAGAAAGTAGATTCTAGTGCCAGCAAAATATTGCTTCAGCAGTAAGACAGATAAATTTGCAAGTAACTAAGGGCAATCAGGTAAAAAGCAAAAATTTTCTTTTTCCCTGTTCTTTCATGTGGCTGCCACTAGAAGGTGTGGTCCAGAATTAGGGCCAGTCTTGTGATCTCAAATGATCCAACCAAGAAAAATTTCTTACAGGTGTATTCAAGTGCTAGGGTTTTATTTGATTTCAGATGTGGTAAAGTTGACAAACAAGATTTGTCACAGCTCTTGTCAGGTTTTCAAGCACAGGAGATGCATTGATTAGTGATACTAATAGGTAAGACTGAGTCTAGAATTCTTTGAAAGAATATCTTGGCATGCCTTTTGATGATTATCTTGGTTATGTTAACTGGAGTTTAAACACTCACTCATAGTCCATAGCTCTGCTAGGTTTTGGACTGTTTAAAAACGGGAGGTAAGTATACCATGTACTTATCCTTCTCTGTTTATTGGCTACATATACTGTATCCAGCACTTTAAGCTCTTGTCCTTGTGACTTTCCTCTACCAGCTAGAACATGCTATAAGTGTGAACTATGAGCTAAAATAATCCCTTCCTTTTTTAAGTTTATTTGCTCGCATTTTATGACAATCACTAGAATAATATTGGAGAGAGTTGGCATGTACAGAATGATGCTCAGTATGCTGACCTGGGAAGATATTTGTATTATTTTCAATGTTTCCTCAAGTTTGAAAGTGTTTCCTCCAAAAGTATATTCATCAGTATGCAATTGAGGACTTGTGGTAGACCCTCCCTCCTTACATTCTCCCTCCCTCTTTACCTCCCACTCTTCTTACCTCTTTCTTTGCAAGATCACCAGGACTCTCTGTTACTTTTTTATTTTTTTTTATTTTCTTACATTTCAAATGCTGTCCCTCTTCCTGATCTTCTTGAGTTCTTTGTATATATTAGATATTAGCCTGCTAGATGATGGTGAATGACCGTTTTGATGTGTTCTTGGATTCAGTTGGCAAGAAATTTATTGAGTATTTTTGCATTGATATTCATAAGGAAAATTGGTCTAAAGTTCTCTTTCTTTGCTGGATCTTTGTGTGGTTTTGGTATCAGCGAAATTGCGGCTTCATAGAACAAGGTAGGTAGTATTCCTTCTGTTTCTATTTTGTGGAATAGTTTGAAGAGTATTGGTGTTAGGTCTTCTTTGAAGGTCTGATAGAATTCTGCACTAAAACTATCTGGTCCTGTGCTTTTGCAACATCTTTAGTCATCAGGGGAATGCAAATCAAAATAACTCTGAAATTTCACCTCACACTGAGTCAGAATGGCTAAGATCTCAGAAGAAAACAGGTGCTGGCAAGGATGTGGAGAAAAAGGAACACTCCTACACTGCTGGTGGGTTTGCAAGCTGGCACAACCACTATGGAAATCAGTCTAGCAGTTGCTCAGGAAACAGGGCATGATACTACCAGAGGACCATGCTATACCACTTCTAGGCATAAACCCAGAGGATTCCCCAGCATGTAATAAGGATACATGCTTCACTATGTTCATAGTAGCCTTATTTATAATAGCCAGAAGCTGGAAAGAACTCAGATGTTCCTCGGGGGAGGAATGAATACAGAAAATGTTGTATATTTACATTATGGAATACTATTCAGCTATTAAAATCATGAAATTCTTAGGCAAGTGGGTATAACTGGAGAATGCCATCCTAAGTGAGGTGACCCAATCAGAAAAGAACACACATGGAATGCAGTCACTGATAAGTGGATATTAGCCTAGATGCTCGGAATACCCAAGAAACAACTCACATATCAAATGATGCCCAAGAAGAAGGAAGGAGAGATCCCTGGTCCTGGAAAGGCTCAGTGCAGCAGTGTAGGGGAATACTAGGACAGGGAAGCAGGATAGAATTGATTGGGGAACATAGGGAGGGAAGAGGGCTTATGGGACTTTCGGGGAGTGAGGATCCAGGAAAGGGGAAATCATTTGAAATGTAAATAAAAATGTATCAAATTAAAAAAAAAAGAAAAAAGGATATTGGCCCTCTATCAGATGTAGGATTGGTAAAGGTATTTTTTCCAATATGTTGGCTATTGTTTTGTCCTATTGATAATGTCTTTTGCCTTACAGAAGCTTCTCAATTTTATGAGGTCCCATTTGTCAAGTATTGATCTTAGAACCTGAGCTGTTGGTCATCTGTTCAGGAAAATTTCCCTTGTGCTGATATGTTCAAGCCTCTTTCCAACTTTCTCTTCTATTAGCTTCAGTGTATCTGGTTTACTGTGGAGGTCCTGATCCACTTGAAATTGAGCTTTGTACAAGGAGAAATGAATGGATCAATTTGGATTCTACATGCTGACGGTCACTTCAACCAGCAACATTTGTTGAATATACTGTCATATTTCCACTGGTTGGCTTTGGACTTATGGTCAAAGATCAGGTGACCATAGGTATGTGTGTATATTTCTGGGTCTTCATATATATTTCATTGATCTATCTGCCTATCTCTGGATCAAGACCTTGTGGTTTTTATCACTGTTGTTCTGTAGTACAGCTTGAGGTTAGGGATGGTAACTCCCCCTAAAGCTCTCTTACTGTTGAGAATAGTGTTCTCTATCCTGTTTTTTGTTTTGTATTTTTTTATTTTGGTATTCCAGTTGAATTTGAGAATTGCTAGTTTTATCTTTGTGAATAATTCAGTTAGAATTTTGATGGGGATTGCACTGAATCTGTAGATTGAAGTAAGATGGACATTTTTCTTATTTATTATCATTCTTTAGAGACTTGTAGTTTTTGTCATACATATTTTTCACTTGCTTGGTTAGACTAACACCAAGATATTTTATATTATTTGTTACTATTTTTAAGGGTGTTGTTTCTATAATTTATTTCTCAACCCATTTATAATTTATGTAAAGGAAGGCTACTTATTTCTGTGAGACAATTTTAATATCCAGTCACTTTGCTGAAGTTCTTTATCAGATGGAGGAGTTCTCTGGTGGAATTTTTGGAGTTATTTATGTATATAATCTGCAAATTGTGATATCTTCACTTCTCCATTTCCAATTTATTGGGCTATTTTTGTTGTCTAACTGTTCTGTCTAGAATTTTGAGTACTATATTTAATATACATGGAAGAGTGGGAAACCTGGTCTCATTCCTGATTTTATTGTAATTGCTTCAAGTTTCTCTCTATTTGATTATTTGGTAGGTACTTGTTTGCTGAATATTGCTTTTATTATATTTAGGTATGGACCTTGAATTCATGATCTTTCCAAGATAGATAAACCCTTAGCCAAAGTAACTAGAAGCCACAGAGACAATTTCCAAATCAACAAAATCTGAAATGAAATGGGAGACAACAACAGAAATTAAAAAAAGTCAAAAAAAAAAAAACATCAGATCCTATTACAAATGTCTATACTCAAGAAACCTAGAAATCTAGATGAAATGTATGATATTCTAGACAGATACCAGGTACCATATTTAAAGTAGAACCAGATAAATCATCTAAACATTCTCACAACCTCTAAGGAAATAGAAGCTTTCATTAAAAGTCTCCTGACCAAAACCAGCTCAGGACTAGATTGCTTTAGTCAGAAAGGCTATTAAGACCTTCATAGAACTAATACCAATACTTCTCAAAATATTTCACAAAATACAAACAGAAGGAACACTACCCAATTCCTTCTATGAAGCCACAGTTATGCTGATAACCACACTAAACCACACAAAGGTTCAACTAAGGAGAACTTCAGACCAAATTTCTTTATGAATACTGATGCAAAAGTACTCAATAAAATTCTTACAAACAATCTTACACACACATCAAAATGATCATTCACCATGATCAAGTAGGCTCCATCCCATGGACGTAGGGATGGTTCAATATATGGACATCCATCAACATAATGCACTATATGAACAAACTTGAAGAGTAAAAAAATGCATGATCATCTCATGAGATGGTGTAAAGCCTTTGACAATATATAATACCCTTTCATGTTAATAAGTCTCAGTTTGTTTTCTCAGAGATAATTATTGGAATTTCCTACCAGTCTCTAGGCTCTCATTTATTTTGTAAATATTCTAGAGGAAGTAAAATTCTTTAAATTTTATTGTTAATTCATTATACCTTAATGCACTAATTTGTTTCTATAAGACCTACATACTTTTACAAATTATTTTTAATATCAACATTCACTAATTTAATAAAATCTGCTTCTGAATAATTTTCGATCTTTAGGTAAGCTTATGGAAACAGAAAGCAGTTTGTACTGCTTTTTCAATTTTATTCTATAGTCATTTTTTCATTTAATAAAATGATACATAACATTCAATTTATCTCTAGGATAGCAAACATGTAAACAATGCATTAAAGGAAAAAATTAAATTAAAGAATTTGAAGGTCAGTTGCTTTCTGATGCGTTATTAAATAATTGCCTTAAGGGTCAGGAGGGCCTGCTTATTGAGCCTAAAATTGGACTACAGGTGTTGGCATCAGTGTCCTTAGTTTCTCCTCTCTCCCCATTTATCAAATTATTAATTGGCTGCCCCCAAAGAAGATTATACTGACCAATCTATTGAAAATATTTCTGCTTCTTAATTAAAATCTTATATTTTGAAATCTTCAGAAAAATCTTTATCTGATTTTCCAAAGCTCTCATAAATAATACAATACCAGACACTAAATAAATTAATTTTTCATCAAACGATTTGAGGTATTAGTTAAAATATTAAAAAAGAATAATATCTGTATTTGTTGTAATAAAATGTTCAACATACATAAGTCACTTCTACATTTTCATTAAAAATAGAGATACTATATCATAAACATCTTTGCAGCTGAAAATCAATGCCATCTGATATATCTTATCAGTTGCATGAAACAGAGTTTAGTAAGGACATCTATGTTAAATATTTTATAGAACATTGTAATATATGAACCTTTTCAACTTTAACATTATTAATATAGGTCAAAGTATTTTTAGTAGAGATTAGTCTTAAATATGAGCTAGCTATCCTTTTAAAAGAATATATCATCAGCATCGCAATGTTTCTAAAAATTAGGTATCGTGTATAATATTCAAAAATAAATATAAATTTCAGCATTGCTTTAATGTAATGGCACATGAATTAAAATTGAACTATAATGAAATTGCTGCTGAACACTCCCATTAATATCAAATGAATTCATTATGACCAGAACAGTTACAATGAATATTAAATGAATTAATAATAATGAACCATTTAAATTGTTGCCTAATTATTTTATTTCATTTTATGGATATTTTTTCCTATGTACTGCTAGGTTAGTAGACAATAGCATTAAATAATTCATTTTCTTCCTCACACTGTTTTCAAACTCCTTTCACTGTTTTCACTCTGTATTCCCCTTGTATGTTTCACATCACATCTATCTGTTGTCTCTTTCTCTACTAACACTACTCCTTATGGTTAATTAGCAAATATAGACCTTAATTGATAATGAAAAGGAAATAAAATGAGAAGACACCATGACTATATTTTCCCATTAACCAACATACTAGACGTAGTCAAAGTTCGTATTTTAAGTTGGCACTATTGATGCTATAAAATGATAAGAATTTTTTCTTTTTTAAAATCTCCATCCTGTGTAATCGATTAAATGAAACTGCTATTTGCTTAAAAATTTTGTATTTCAAAAAAAATTATCTAGTCATCCATTATTATTAAAAAATTTAATTTTAATAGCCAGTTTCCTTTGTGTGTATTTGTGTTGTGCTATGTCTAATTTATATATATAAATTATATATAATTAAATAAATTATATATATACATATATGTAGCATTTGTACTTATATATGTGTATATGCACACATGTTAAGTCCAAAGATTAATATCTTGTCTTTCCTCAGTTACTTTCTGTGCTTAAATTGTAAGAAAGACTCTCCCATTGAATGAGAATCTCATATATTTACTTAAACAAGATGCTTGAGGATATTTAGGAATCTGTCTGTCCCCATTCTCCCACTGTGTTTACAGGAATGCACCACAATATTTTTACATGGGTTTGGTGGATCCAAAGAGATCCTGTTCATATGGCATGAGTACTTTACTCACTGAACTGCTATGATCCCTAATTTTTCACTTTTATACTCTTTAGAAAGCAATGATATAATCATACTAAAACACCTGCATAAAAGGGAAGGAAGATGTATTATTTTCACAGTTTCAGAATTTGCAGGCCTAGAAGGACATGGTAGAAAATTATAGTTCATATCATGGTAACCTAGAAACAGAAAAAAAAAAAAAAAAAAACCAGGAAGGAGTCACAGTAGTATATGCCCTTCAGAGGCATGTCTTCGGTGACCTACCTCTCCCAACAAGGTCTCCCCTTCACAGTTACTACCACCTCTTGATAAGCTATTCAAGTTTTAACCTTTGAATGGACTATACATTTAATTTGATTAGAGCTCTAATAAAGTAATCATTTGTGAGAATTCATGTCATATACACCTAGAGATTTCTTCTTACTTATTCCCTGAGAATTCTTCAACTCAATCAAATTAATAATATTATCTATCACATCTGTTAAATTAATTAAATATTGCCAGCTTCTTTTTTGCTGTCTCTTTTTGCATAAATTTAGCCTAGTTTCCTTAAAAGGTGACCATAGAGGCACTTATCATTTAATCTTTCCTCCTATACATTGTTCATATCCTCATACTCTTCCAAAAAATGTCTTCCATATTGGCATCTTCTATACAAAACAGTGGTAATAGAGTATATTCACATCTATATAATAGATGTGTTTTCATCAAATACAGAAGAATAATTTTAAACCCCACATTCCCATTTCTCAGTGCTTGCTAGGTTGATTGGAGAATACATGAAAATACATACATGCTTATGTCATGAGTATAAAAAATGGCTTCCTGGTGTGCTTAGGCTCCAAATCCACAGATTCAGCAGTCACACATTCAAATTATCAAAAATATATCTTATTTATGTAGAGTTTGTATCCACATAGCAATTCTCTAATCAGTAAAATGCAATGCACAGTTATATATAACCTACACTATAACGCGTATCAAGAATGCAAAAGAAGATATAAATTACAAGGGATAAGTAGTATGTATAGTTTGCACATACATACTAAACCATTTTACATAAGGACCTAGATACCTAAGGTTCTTGGTATCTGTAAGGACCTTGGGAACTCACCGTTCCTCCACAGATATGAGGGAATAGCTGTAAGGAGATAATAATTTCCCTGTGTCTCTGAACACTGTTTGAGATTTCCTTGGTAAGATGCTACCAATGTGTCCATGAGGGAAAAATAAATAAATAAAATGAGCAATATCTGATAAGGAAAAGAAACTAAGTACCAGAGGATGTTATATAGTAATCAGAAGTTAAAACCTCTAAAGAAATGAGGAATGGCCTCAGAGCTGACCCTGTGCCACAGCTCTCCATACCCAAATACGGCCTAAGGATAGTTGGTCTCCCATGAGTGCTGACATGCCTGAGAGCACAGGTGAGACCATCAATTTGGCTCAAATTCCTGGTCCATGTGGGACCAGCAAAGAGCCAAAAAGACACAGGAACCAAGGAACAGCCAGGGACAAGATCCTTCTGGTTTGGGTCTGCATCCCAGAGGTGAATGTGCCGGAACTCTTCATGCCCAAATTACTCCTGGAGAGTGCTAGTCTCCAGGAGTGCTGACAAACAGACTTGCAGGAGTGATAAGCCACAATCAGAGTTAGCAAGACCAGCTAACACCACAGATAACTAGATAGCAAGAGGCAAGTACAGGAACATAAACAACAAACACCAAGGCTACTTGGCATTATCAGAACCTCATTCTCCCATCACAGCAAGGCTTTGATTCCTCAAGACACTGGAAAAGAAAGACTCTGATTTAAAATCACATCTTATGGTGATGACTTTAACAAGGACATACACAACTTAAGAAACACAGATAAACAGGTAGAAGCACTTAAAGAGGAAACACAAAAATGCCTTAAAGAATTACAGGAAAAGACAAGTAATTAGGCAATGGAATTGAACAAAATCACCCAGGATTTAAAAACGGAAATAGGGCGTGGGGTCTGTGTACTGCCTGGAGACCAGCAAAGGGAGAGAATCCCCAAGGCCATATTCGCTGCTGGCCTGGGAAGAAGAGCTTCACTAGGTACTGTATCACCCTGGGCTTTAGATCTCTGGGGGTGCAAACCTCCAGGGGTCTGCCTGCACTCAGGAACTGAGCTCAAGGCAGTTCCTCTGCCAGACCTTCAGGCGTGGGGCCTGTGTCCTGCCTGGAGACCAGCAAAGGGAGGGAATCCCCGCGGCCATATTCGCTGCTGGCTGGGGCAGAAGAGCTTCACTAGGTACTGTATCACCCCGAGCTTTAGATCTCTGGGGGTGCAAACCGCCAGGGGTCTGCCTGCGCTCAGGAACTAAGCACAGAGGAGGTTCATCTGCCAGACCTCCAGGCATGGGGCCTGTGTCCTGCCTGGAGACCAGCACAGGAAGAGAATCCCCGTGGCCATATTCTCTGCCTGCCGAAGCAGAAGAGCTTCATTAGGTACTGTATCACCCTGAACTTTAGATCTCTGGGGGTGCAAGCCACCAGGGGTCTGCCTGCACTCTGGAACTGAGTACATAGATGGTTCATCTGCCAGTACCCCGGGTGTGGGGCCTATGTCCTCCCTGGAGACCAGCAGAGGGAGAGAATCCCTGTGGCCATATTCTCTGCCTGCTGGAGCAGAAGAGCTTCACTAGGCACTGTATCATGCTGAGCTTTAGAGCTCTGGGATTGCAAACCTCCAGGGGTCTGCATGCGCCCAGGACCTGAGCACACAGGTGGTTCTTCTCCCAGCTGGTAGTCATGGGGCCTGTATCCTTTGCAGAGAACAGCAGAGGGAGCTACTTCAGTGGCCATCTTTGTGGCCTGCCAGGGCAGAAAAACATCACAAGGTACTCTATTATCCTGAGCTTAAGATTTCTGGGGGTGCAAATCTTCAGGGGTCTGCCTGCACACAGGACCTGAGAATATAGGTGGTTTATCTGCAAGCCAGTCAATTGTGGGGCCTCTATCCTACATGAGAATCAACAGAAGGGGTGACTCCCCACTCACCATCTTTGCTCCATAACAGAGCAGTCTGAGAATACCTGGTTCACCTTGACAACCCAAGTATAACATTTCCTGAGGCAAGACTGAGCAGGGCTCCAAAGGAACAAAAGAGGAAGGCAGCATATCAGTAATCTGTGCCAGAGGAAACCCAGTCATCCAGTGTCTCAGAAATAGCCCTTAAGGTCGACAATAGGTTGTAGCACCAGCCAGTGACGATAAGACCATCTAACACCAGGGAGAACTAGATGGCTAAAGGCAAGCATAGGGATGTTGCTAACAGAAACCAAGGCATTATGGCAGCATCTGAACCCAATTCTCCAACAATAGCAAGTCCTGGATACCCCAACACACCAGAAAAACAAGAGTTGGATTTAAAAGCACTGGTAAGGATGTTGTTAGAGTAACACATAAAGGACATAAATAAATCTCTTAAGAAATTCAGGAGAAAAACGATCAAAAGCTAGAAGCCCTTACAAGGGAAACACAAAAATCACTTAAAGAAATCCAGGGCAATATGGGTCAGAAGTTTGTAGCCAATAAGGAGGAAATGTAAAATTCACTTAAAAAATTACAGAATTTCTAAGTTTGATCAACAGGCAGGAGTCATGAAAGAGGAAACACAAAAATCTCTCAAAGTATTAGAGGAAAACACAAACAAGCAAAAGACAGAACATAGCAAAAACATCCAGGATCTGAAAACAGAAGTAGAAACAACTAAGAAAGCACAAAGGGAGACATCTTTGGAGATAAAAAACTTTGGGAAGAAATCAGGGACCATAGATGCAAATATCAACAACAGAAGACAAGAGATAGAAGAAAGAATCTCAGATGCCAAAGATACCATAGAAACCATGGACTCAACAGTCAAAGAAAATGCAAAATACAAAAAGCTTGTAACCTAAAACATCCAGGAAATCCAGGAAACAATGAGAAAGCCAAATCTAAGGATTATAGGCATTGATGAGAGTGAAGATTTACAACTTAAAAGGCCAGCAAATATCTTCAACAAAATTATGGAAGAAAACTTTCCTAACCTAAAGAGAGAGATGCCCATGAATGCACAAGAAGCCTACAGAACTCCAAACAGACTGGACCAGAACAGAACTACCTCCTGTCATATAATAATCAAAACCCCAAATGTACTAAACAAAGAGAGAATACTTAGGGCAGTAAAAGAAAAATGTCAAGCAACATATAAAGGAAGACCTATCAGAATTACACCAGACTTCTCACCAGAGACCATGAAAGCTAGAAGATTCTTGGCAGAGCTCATGCAGACTCTAAGAAAACACAAATGCTAGCCAAGACTACTATACCCAGCAAAACTCTCAATCACTATAGATGGAGAAACCAAGATATTCCATGACAAAACCAAATTTACACAGTATCTTTCCACAAACCCAGCCCTACAAAGGATAATAGGGGGGAAACACCATTACAATGAGGGAAGCTATACCCTGGAAAAAGCAGGATATTAAGCTTCTTTCATCAAGCCCAAAAGAAGATAACCACACTAGTATAAAATTAACATCAAAAATGATGGGAAGCAATAAACACTACTCTTAATATCTCTTAACATCAATGGACTCAATTCCCCAATCAAAAGACATAGACTAACAGACTGGGTAAGTAAACAGGACCCTACATTTTGCTGCATACAGGAAACACACCTCAGTGTCAAAGACAAAAACTATCTTAGAGTAAAAGGCTGGAAGACCATTCTACAAGCAAATGGTCTCAGGAAACAAGCCAGAGTTGCCATTCTAATATCAGATAAAATTGACTTTCAACCTAATGTCATCAAAAGAGACATGGAAGGTCACTTCTTTCTGGTCAAAGGAAAAATTCAACAAGAAGAACTCTCAATCCTAAACGTCTATGCTCCAAATACAAGGGCGCCCTCATTCATAAAAGAAACTTTACTAAATCTCAAAGCACACATCGCACCTAACACAATAATTGTGGGTGACTTCAACACTCCACTCTCATCAATGAACTGATCAGGAAAACAGAAACTAAACAGGGAGACAGTGAAACTAATTGAATCTTTGGACCAATTGGATTTAACAGATATATATATAGAAATTTTCATCCCAAAGCAAAAGATTATACCTTTTTCTTAGCACCTCAAGGTACCTTCATCAAAATCGATCATATAGTTGGTCACAAGACAGACCTCAACAATTATAAGAAGATTGAAATAATCCCATGCCTCCTATCAGATCACAATGGAGTAAAAGTGGTCTCTAATAACAATAAAAACAAAAGAAAGCCCACATATACATGGAAACTGAGCAATACTCTACTCAATGATACCTTGGTAAAGGAAGAAGTAAAGAAAGAAATCAAAGATTTTTTAGAATTTAATGAAATTGAGGCACAACATACACAAATCTATGGGACACAATGAAAGCAGTGCTAAGAGGAAAATGCATAGCTTTGAGTGTCTCCAAAAAGAAATTCAAGAGAGCATACTCTAGAAGATTAACAGAACAACTGAAAGCCCTGGAACAAAAAGAAGCTAATTCACCCAGGAGGAGGAGAAGACAGGAAATCATCAAACTCAGACCTGAAATCAATCAAGTAGAAACAAAGAGAACCATACAAAGAATCAATAAAACCAGGAGCTGGTTCTTTGAAAAAATCAACAAGATCGATAAACCCTTAGCCAGACTAACCAAAGGGCACAGAGAAAGTATCCAAATTAACAACATTAGAAATGAAAAGGGAGATATTGCCACAGAAACCAAGGAAATTCAAAAAATCATCAGATCCTACTACAAAAGACTGTACTCACCACAACTGGAGAATCTGGAGGAAATGGACAATTTCTTAGACAGATACCAATTACCAAAATTAAACCAGGATCAAATAGGCCATCTAAACAGACCCATAATCCCTAAAGAAATAGAAGGTGTCATAGATAGAATTCCGACCAAAAAAAGCACAGGACCAGATGGTTTCAGTACAGAATTCTATCAGACCTTCAAGGAAGACTTAACACCAATACTCTTCAAACTATTACACCAAATAGAAACAGAAGGAACACTACCTTCTGTAGTTGAGGCACAACATACACGAAGCCACAACTATGCTGACACCAAAACCACACAAAGATCCAACTAAGAAAGAGAATTTCAGGTCAATTTCCCTTATGAATATCGATGCAAAAATACTCAATAAAATTCTTGCCCACCGAATCCACGAACACATCAAAATGATCATCCACCAGGATCAAGTAGGCTTCATCCCAGGGATGCAGGGATGGTTCAATATAAGGAAATCCATCAATGCAATCCACTACTTAAACAAACTCAAAGAAAAAAATGACATGATCATTTCATTAGATGCTGAAAAGGCATTTGACAAAATTCAGCATCCTTTCATGCTAAAATTCCTGGAAAAAACAGGAATTTAAGGCCCATATCTAAACAGAGTAAAAGCAATATACAGCAAACAGGTAGCCAACATCAAACAAATGGAGAGAAACTTGAAGCAACTGAAAGGAACTGATCCCACTAAAATCAGGGACTAGACAAGGCTGCCCCTCTCTCCATATCTTTTTAATATAGTTCTTGAAGTCCTAGCACGAACAATTAGACAACATAAGGAGGTCAAAGGGATACAAATTGGAAAGTAAGAAGTCAAACTATCACTACAGTTTTTATCATCATTGCAGATTATACGATAGTATACTTAAGTGACTCAAAAAACTCTACTAGAGAACTCCTACAGCTGATAAACAACCTCAGCAAAGTGACTGGTTATCAAATCAACTCAAGCAAGTCAGTAGCCTATATATACTCAAAGGATAAGCATAGTGAGAAAGAAATTAGGGAAATGACACCCTTCACAATAGCCACAAACAGCATAAAGTATCTTGGGGTGACTCTAACCAAACAAGTGAAAGACCTATATGACAAGAACTTCAGATCTCTGAAGAAGGAAATCGAAGAAGATCTCAGAAAATAGAAATATCTTCCATGCTCATGGATTGGCAGGATTAATATAGTTAAAATGGCCATTTTGCCAAAGGTAATCTACAGGTTCAATGCAATCCCCATCAAAATCCCAACCCAGTTCTTCATAGAGCTAGAAAGAGCAATGCTCAAATTCATCTGGAATAACAAAAAACCCAGCATAGCTAAAACTATTCTCAACTGTAAAAGAAATTCAGGGGGATTTAGTATCCCAGACCCCAAACTTTACTACAGAGCAATAGTGATAAAAACTGCTTGGTATTGGTACTATATCAGGCAAGCAGATCAATGGAACAGGATTGAAGACCCAGAAATGAACCCACACACCTATGGTCACTTGATCTTCAACAAAGGAGCTGAAAGCATCCAGTGGAAAAAAGATAGTCTTGTCAACAAATGGTGCTGGATCAATTGGAGGTCAGCATGCAGAAGAACGTGCATTGATCCATTCTTATCTCCTTGTTCTAAGCTCAGCTCCAAATGGATCAAGGACCTCCACATAAAACCTGAGACACTGGAACTAATAGAAAACTAATAGAAAAGAAACTGGGGAAGACCCTTGAGGACATAGGCACGGGGGAAAAGTTCCTGAATAGAACACCAATAGCTTATGCTCTAAGATCAAGAATTGACAAATGGGACCTCCTAAAACTAAAAAGTTTCTGTAAGGCAAAGGACACTGTCAAAAGGACAAAATGTCAACCAGCAGATTGGGAAAGGATCTTGACCATCCCTAAATCTGACAGATGGCTAATATCTAATATATACAGGGAACTCAAGAAGGTAGAACCTAGAGAACCAAATAGCCCCATTAAAAAGTGGGGTACCGAACTAAACAAAGATTTTTCACATGAAGAACTTTGGAGGGCTGAGAAACACCTTAGGAAATGTTCAACATCATTAATCATTAGGGAAATGCAAATCAAAACAATCCTGAGATTTCACCTCACACCAGTCAGAATGTCTAAGATCAAAAACTCAGGAGACAGCAGGTGCTAGCGAGGATGTAGAGAAAGAGGAACACTCCTCCACTGCTGGTGGGATTGTAAGATGATGCAACCACTTTGGAAATCAGTCTGGTGGTTCCTCAGACAACTGGGCATGGCACTTCCGGAGGACCCTGCTCTACCAATCCTGGGCATATACCCAGAGGATTCCCAAGCATGTAATAAAAACACATGCTCCACTATGTTCATAGCAGCACTATTTGTAGTAGCCAGAAGCTGGAAAGAACCCAGGTGTCCCTCAACAGAGGAATGGATACAAAAAATGTGGTATATTTACACAATGGAGTACTATTCAGCCATTAGCAACAATGAATTCATGAAATTTGTAGACAAATTGATGGAGCTGGAGAACATTATACTAAGTGAGGTAACCCAGTCTCAGAAGCTCAGTCATGGTATGCACTCACTGATAAGTGGATAATAACCTAGAAACTTGGAATACCCAAGAAATAATCTACATATTAAGTGATGTCCAAAAAGAACAGAGGAGTGGCCCCTGGTTCTGGAGAAACTCAATGCAACAGTATAGGAGAATACCAGAACAGGGAAGTGAGAAGAAGTTGATGGAGGAACAGGGGGAGGGAAGAGGGATTATGGGACTTGCGGGGAGTGGAAACCCAGAAAATTGGAAATCATTTGAAATGTAAATAAAGAATATATAGAATTTAAAAATAAATAAATAAAAATGGAAATAGAAAGAATAAAGAAATCACAAAGGGAAACAACCCTAGATATAAGAAAACCTTGAAAACAGATCAGGAGTCATAGATTCAAGCATTACCAACAGAATACAAGTGATAGAAGAGAGAATCTCAGGGGCAGATGATACCATATAAAACATTGACACAACAGTCAAGGAAAATGTAAAATGCAAAAAGATCCTAAAGTGTACCAGCCAGGAAATCCAAGACAAAATAAGAAAACCAAACCTAAGGATATTATGTATAGAGTAGAGTGAAGATTCCCAACTCAAAAGGCCAGTAAATTTCTTCAAAGAAGTTATAGGAGAAAATTTCCCTAACCTAAAGAAAGAGATGGCCATAAACATCCATGAAGGCTACAGAACTCCAAATAGATTGGTTCAGAAAAGAAATTCCTCCCATCTCATAATAGTTAAAACACCAAATGCACAAAAGAAAGAAAGAATCTTAAACTCAGTAAGGGAAAAGGGTCAAGTCTTAGTAAAGGAAAAAGGTCATACAGACCCTAAGAGAACTCAAATGGGAACCCAGGCTACTATTCTCAGCAGAACTCTCAATTAACATAGATGGAGACACCAAGATATTTCATGACAAAACCAAATTTACTTAATATCTCTCCACAAATCCAGCCCTACAAAGTGTAATAGAATAAAGTACGGGAAGAGATGGAGATGTACAGAGGGCCATGAAATTTAACAGAAGTGTGTAGTAATGGGAGATGAAGACCTGGCAGTGGCAACCAGAAAGTTCTAGATGCGAGTAAAGCAAGAACCTCCCAGGACACCATGGGGATGATATTAGTTGAAATACCCCCACAAAGGAGGGAGATAACCTGTTGAGGCCATATCTAGAGATTAGCCATGGCCCCTGCTTGAGGGATGGTGTCAACCACCCATCTCTAAATTTATAACCAAGAATTTTGTCTAAAGAAAATACAGGGACAAAGTGTGGAGCAGAGACTGAAGGAAAGGCCATCCGGAGACTGCCCCACCAGGACATTTATCCCGCACGCAAATACCAAATGTAGACACTGCTGTTAATGGAATGAAGTGCATGCTGACAGGAACCTGATACAGCTTTCTCCTGAGAGGCTTTGCCAAATCCTGACCAATACAGATGAGGAGGCTCTCAGCCAACCATCAGACTGAGTAGAGTGACCCCAGTGAAGGTGTTAGGGAAAAGACAGAAGAAGCTGAAGGAGCCTTATCTGCCATCAATGGAAGAGGAGGCCCTGGGTCCAATGAAGGCTTGACACCCCAGGAATTCTAGGGTAATGCGGTGGGAGTGAATGGATTGGTGGTCAAGTACCCTCATAGAAGCAGGCTTATGAAGGATAGGATAGGATAGGATAGGATAGGATAGGATAGGATAGGGGTTTTGCAAAGGGGGTACATGAAAAGGGGATAACATTTTAAATGTAAACAAATGAAATATCAAAATTTAAAAAGGGAGGGAGGGACTCTTGCTCCTTAGGGGAGAAAATGAGGACTAAGCAGTTTCAAGCCTGGGAAGAAGCTGATGGTGGTATGATGGACAGGGATATGGCTTAGAGGACTGCATTCAGGCTTCACAGGCTTTGAAATGGTAGAGAATAGGAAGATATCACAATGAAGTATATTTTAAGGAAACTGTTTTCAAGTAGACTATCACTTAAATTCAATATAATTTGTCTTAACAACATACTGTTTTCAAGTCTTTACTTTAAAACTTTCCTAATAAATCAGTTCTCTCTTTTTGTTTCCTTAGTTTAGAAATCAAAATATATGATTATTGAGAAACAATGCATTTCAATCATTGTAGTTTTCATTTTTTTTTAGATCTTTGTTTATTATGTATGAGCCATGGCATGTGCGTGTAGGTTAGAAGAGTGACTGAGGGAATCTGTTCCCTCCAACCATGTATATCCAGGGATCGAACCCAGCTCCTCAGCCTCAGATGCAAACATTTTAAGTGGGTGATCCATCTTCCTAGACCAGACATGATAGAGTGCAAGTCTTCTACAAAGAAGAATGCATATTCATGCAGTATCAATGAAATAAAATAAAATAAAATAAAATAAAATGTTTTACTGTTTAAATGACATAAATTAAGGAATTTACTAAGAAGGAGCCCCAATGTTGTCATCACAATAATAATTTACTAAAAATATACATAGAGATACACACTCTGCTTCTTTTAGTGTTAACTATTACTTGAAATTAAAATACAAGTTTTCTTCAGAGTCATGACTAAGAACTTTTCCTTCTAACCTCTCAAGAATGTCAGATGGACTGGTGCAAGAGTTTTATAACTCATCTACTATGGAAGCTGAGGCAGAGGCATCACTCGTTGTAGGCCTGCTGGAGCTATAGCATGCCTTAAAGGCCAGCTTCAGCAACTGAGACCCTACCTCAAAACAAAAAGTACAAAGAAGCTGTAAGTGAAACTCAATGGTGGAATGCTTGTTTAGAATAAAAGAAGTTCCTGGCTACAATCTACAGTAGAAAAGGGAGGTGAAACAGCTCATGGGGAAAGGGGGGACTTCCTACGACTTAGCATCACAGAGAGGAGATGATAGCACAGCTCTGTATTTTGTCCTTAAGACTGACAAGGATATGTTTTCTCTTGCTTTAATACACTTGAAAACTGTATCCAATACTATCAGTTAAAATGCTCATCATTTTTATATTTATGCTGGTGAAAGTCAATTGAAATCATGAGAGAACATCCCAGGCCAGGACTAGGTCCTCCTTCCATTTCATCCTCTATGGAATTTCAGTTGTTCACATTTTTCCCATAAACTCCTTTTCTTTTTGGATGACATCTTTTTTCTAAACATGTTTTTAAAAATAGATTTTCCCAACCTGTCTTCTTTTCCTAACCTAAATGGAGGAAGAGAACTATTAAAAACAGAACAAAACAAAACAAAACATAACAAAAAATAAAACCCTTTCATCAAAGGGATAGCTGCACAATTCCTGAGTATTACATCTCAAAACTTTTTGTCATGGAAGCTCTGACAATGTTTGGCACCATCTGTGCCTTGGTTTTCTTTTCTTCTGTTTTTTTTTCTCTTTCTTTTTTCCTTTTTTTCCCTTGAGCTGAGGTGCCAGCCGCACCAGCCTGTTCTTCTGTTTTCTGCCAAAAAGACAAAAAGAAAAAAGAGAGACAGAGAAATAAAAATGACATGAATACTAAAATAAAATTGCTCAGTGCTTTTGGTATAAGCAGTGTACATTTCTACTGAGTTTTCTTTAAGAATATGTTTTTATCATCCTTTACAATAGAATAAGCACAAGAAAACTTGTGTCTATTAGCAGAAAACAGAGGCCCAGGCAGGCTCCAGAGCAGCACAATCTTACAGTTGGGGAGACTGGGCAAGAACCCAAGTTTGTCCACGCCTAAGAACAACACTGTCTGCTAAAATTACAGTTTTCTCTTTTCACAAACCTCAAAGTTGTGAAACTTTACTAACTTTAAGAAAAGAACAGTTGGCCATACAAAAGATAACTTCCAAATCTTGAAGTAACTTACTTATACTTGCAAATGAAGCACTTGGACTAAGTCTGAAAATGTATCTGTTCCAATTATTCTGCAAAGGTAGCAAGCGGAAAGTAATCATTTTCTATGTTACTGGGATGAAGAGACTCCAACTGTTGGTTCCAAAGAAAGACTTTGACCAATACTTGCAAGTGGATATATAAAAATGGGTGCTATAGAAATGATAACCACAATTTAAATAGCTAAAGTTTTTATTCATTCTTTATATGCTCATGATGATATAATAAAATTAAATAAAAAAAGGAGAACCACTTTTAAAGTGTTGATTCTAACAGATTCCATGATATTTTACAAAGACAGATACTGCTAATTCAGCTTTGCCATCTCTCATCAAGTCATTTATATATTACTAAAGAAAGAGGAGGAGCAAGAGACCTGATATTTCCTCCATAAATTGAGCTACATTGCAGCAAATTGCAGCAAGCTTGACCTAGTTATGAAATACTTTTATTAGTTTCCACTTGGGTGATAGAGACTGGCTTTAGGAGCAGGATAAAATTCAAGATAAAAGTATTAACTGGTAAAAAGCTGCCAAGAGAAGGATACCAGGATGTCCAGATGTACTACATAGTAAACAAATATATTATCTTCAGGTCGGCAAGAGGAAAGGGAAGTCTAGGATTGATGTCTAGAATACAACAATACCTAAGTCCTCTTCAAATTGAGAATGGCACACCTAGGAAAGGCACCACTTGTCAGTGATGCACAGTGCTAGTGGGCTATCAGCTCCTTGGCACCAAGAAAAGCACATTTTCATCATTTATTTGTGTACAGTTGAGAGAAGACAAGCCAGCATCTAGCTGGATCATGCCAGTGCCAAGCACAAGTTTCTCATGCTATACCATGATAACTGAGGGAGTAGATGGAAGTAACTTTTCTTGCTGTGATTTTACTACTGATAGATAACACAGGCTAAATCAGGAGGGTTTCCTAGGTTGCAACAAAGACAGCAAGTGGTTCGCTTTTATTATTACTATTTTTAAATCAACACAAAATGACATTGCTGCTTTGATAACAAAGAGAACTTTATTATGAATAAAGATTAACTTCAGAATTTGTTTTGTTGGAAATCTATAATGTGCAATTAGAAATATAGTCCAGAAAATTATATTTATATGACTCATGTTATTTTCTCCATGCATAAAATTCTAAAATGTTGTCAATCTCTTTCATTATTTATTATTATTACTATTAAAGGTAATAGTTTAGTTATCATTTTATTTCCTCAGTTTTCTTTCCCCTCCATGAATATCTTATTATGCAATATATATCTTCAAAGTTCTTACACAAAGACACTTATTGAAAAAATTTGCTATATTAGTAGGCTGAATACAGACCTTTTAAGTAATATTTTATGAATTATGCTGTTACAATACCATAGGCTATACTATAATATACAATTCTCTACTACTACTATGGTTCTTGTGCTATGAAATGACCTATTTATTTCTCACAAAATTAATACAACTATATTTCAGCAGAACTGAATAATTTACTTAATGACCATACATTGACAGAATATTGTCACAAAAATTTGGTGTGAAACAATGAAGTGGAAAATATGACTTTGTTTTTAATGACATAATTTATATTTGAATATTTTGAAAATTCTTAGTCTTGATCAGTACTAAATGTCTATATGTCTGTCAGACTACCTAAAATCTATCCATCTATTAACTATCTATCATCTATCTATCTATCTATCTATCTATCTATCTATCTATCATCTATCATCTATAAACTTTTATAAATACAAATGCACACTGTATAAACAGAAACTGGTTATTGAATCTTAGTTTTGATCATATTGTCTAATGAAAGTATAGCATTCCTCCTTACTCTTTTTGCAAACTTGTACTTTGTAAGGATAATCTTTGGAATTGTATTCCACTGAATTTTATTGATTATTGTTACTCATCTGTATTTTAGGAGGTAAAGTAGGTGAACTATATAGATACAAAACAACTGATAAAGTCATCTGTCTACTGTATCCACAGAAGTATTTACGGTTCATAAATTCATGAGTCTTCTGAAGTAAATCATGAGTGAATGAGCTCTATATTCAAAGCAACCCTCAAAAATCAAACCTCCAAGTATTTTATATGTTGTTTTTACTATTTGCAAATCTGTAATAGAAAAACCATCAGATTTTTTTATTATAAAAAGCTCTCTGCCTAAAAACTGCAGTTAGTCATACAAACAAACTTTATCAGATAGATTCCTTACAAATCCAAAATTATTATTTAAGTTTAGGATTTAAAACTACTTGCACTTTAGTTACCACAAATTAAATTTCTTTCTCTGTCCTATTTTTTTTTTTTGATTTAGTGTAGTAGATTGTCTATACTCTTAAATGTATAAGAGCTAGCTCACTTTTTAACTACAAACAACAAAATTAATTCAATTAAAACTACATTATGTTACATGTATTTTATAGAACCTTTCAATTTTTCATTTTACATTATGTTAGTTTTGTATAGTAAATGTTAGGTAGTTCAAAAAATTAAGTATAATCATCAACATTAGGGGAGATTTTATATTAGCTCACATTCACGACAACTTTAAAGGACAACAGAAGCTATACAGAATAAGACATAATCTGGAATAGAGCAGGCCCTGGCAGGAGCCTTCAGGTGTATGCTTCAGGATCTGAACAGCCTGGGCCACAGCACTCCATCTCCAGGAAGTACGGGAGACCAGGTGTGCACCCAGAGGCAGACTGGGAGCGCACAGCTTGCTCCGGTGGCACAGAGCTTAGGTTCCAGTCCTGAGGCCTCTGGCTGGAGCCCTCAGATCTCTCTGCTTCCAGATCCAGAACAGCCTGGACAGCAACACCACATCTCCAGGTCCTGCAAGAGGCAAGAGGGGCTTCCGGGAGGCCAGCTGGGAGGAGTCAGTGTGCTCTGGTGAATCCAGCAGGCCCTGGCAGGAGCCTTCAGGTGTCTGCTTTGGGATCTGAACAGCCTGGGCCGCAGCAACCTATCTCCAGGCAGTGCAGGAGGTAAGCTGTGCACCAGAGGCCACCTGGGAAGAGGCAGCTTTCACTGTCCAGCATTGTCCAGCACTGTCCAGCATTGACAAGACCAACTAACAGCAGTGAGAACTAGAAGGCAAAAGGCAAACGCAGGAACATCACTAACAGAAATCAAGGCAATATGGCAATATCTGAACCCAATTCTCCTTTAACAGCATGTCCTGGATACCCCATCACACCAGTAAAACAAGATTTGGATTTAAAATCACTGGTCATGATGCTGGTAAAGGAACACATGAAGGACATACTTAAAGAAATTCAGGAGAAAATGGATAAAAACTTAGAAGATCTTGCAAGGGAAACACAAAAATCATTGAAAGAAATTCAGGAGAATACAAAAGCCAATAAGGAGGAAACACAAAAAAACACTTAAAGAAATACAGGAGAACTTTGGTCAACAGGCTGAGGTCATGAAAGAGGAAACAAAAATCTCTTAAAGAATTACAGGAAAGCACAAACAAGCAAGTGAAGGAGCTAAGCAAAACCATCCAGGATCTAAAATCAGAAGTAGGAACAACTAAGAAAACTCAAAGGGAGACAACTTTGGAGATAGAAAACCTTGGGAAGAAATCAGGGGACATAGATGCAAATATCAACAACAGAATACAAGAGATAGAAGAAAGAATCTCAGATGCTGAAGATACCATAGAAACCATGGACTCAACAGTTAAAGAAAATACAAAATGCAAAAAGCTTGTAACCCAAAATATCCAGGAAATCCAGGACACAATGAGAAGACCAAACCTAAGGATTATAGGCATAGATGAGAGTGAAGATTTACAACTTAAAGGGCCAGGAAATATCTTCAATAAAATTATGGAAGAAAACTTCCCTAACCTAAAGAGAGAGATGCCCATGAATATACAAGAAGCCTACAGAACTCCAAACAGACTGGACCAGAATATATATCCACAAACCCAGCCCTAAAAAGGATAATAGGAGGAAAACACCAATTCAAGGAGGGAAACTTCACCCTGGAAATGCAAGATAGTAACCTTTCATCAAACCCAAAGAAGTTAGACAATCAAATTTAAAAAATAACATCAAACATGACAGGAAGTATCAATCACTATTCCTTAATATATCTTAACATCAATGGACTCAATGCCCCAATAAAAAGACATAGACTAACCGACTGGATACATAAACAAGACCCTACATTTTGCTGCATACAGGAAACACACCTCAGGGTCAAAGACAAACACTACCTTAGAGTAAAAGGCTAGAAGACAATTTTACAAGCAAATGGTCTCAGGAAACAAGCTGGAGTAGCCATTCTAATATCAGATAAAATTGACTTTCAACCTAATGTCATCAAAAGAGACATGGAAGGTTACTTCTTGCTGGTCAAAGGAAAAATACAACAAGAAGAACTCTCAATCCTGAACATCTATGCTCCACGTGCAAGGGCACCCTCATTCATAAAAGAAACTTTGTTAAAGCTCAAAGCACACATTTCACCTAACACAATAACTGTGGGTGACTTCAACACTGCACTTTTCTCAATGGACCAATCAGGAAAACAGAAACTCAACAGGGACCCAATGAATTTAATTGAAGCTTTGGACCAATTAGATTTAACAGATATATATATATATATATATATATATATATATATATATATATATATATATAACATTCTAACCTAAAGCAAAAGAATATACCTTTTTCTCAGCACCTCATGGTACCTTCTCCAAAATTGACCACATAATTGGTCACAAGACAGACCTCAACAAATATAAGAAGATAGAACTAATCCCATGCCTCCTATCAGATCACTATGGAGTAAAAGTGGTGTTCAATAGCAAAAAAAACAACAGAAAACCCACATACATGTGGAATCTGAAAAATATTCTACTCAAAGATACCTTGGTCAAGGAAGAAATAAAGAAAGAAATTAAAGACTTTTTAGAACATAATGAAAATGAAAACACAACATACCCAAATCTATGGGACACAATGAAAGCAGTGCTAAAAGGAAAACTCATAGCTCTGAGTGCCTCCAAAAAGAAAATGGTGAGAGCATACACTAACAGCTTAATGACACACCGGAAAGCCCTGGAACAAAAAGAAGCTATTTCACCCAGGAGGAGTAGAAGAAGGCAGGAAATCATCAAACTCGGCCGAAATCAATCAAGTAGAAACAAAGAGTACCATACAAAGAATCAACAAAACCAGGATCTGGTTCTTTGAGAAAATCAACAAGATAGATAAACCCTTAGCCAGACTAACCAAAGGACACAGAGACAGTATCCAGATTAACAAACTTAGAAATGAAAAGGTAGATATAACAACAGAAACTGAGGAAATTCAAAAAATCATTAGATCCTACTACAAAAGCCTATACTCAACACAACTGGAGAATCTGGAGGAAATGGACCGTTTCCTAGACAGATATCCAACACCAAAACTAAATCAGGATCAAATAGATCAACTAAACAGTCCCATAACACCTGAAGAAATAAAAAGGGTCATAGAAAATCTCCCAACCAATAAAAGCACAGGACCAGATGGCTTCACTGCAGAGTTCTATCAGACCTTCATAGAAGACCTAACACCAATACTCTTCAAACTATTCCACAAAATAGAAACAGAAGGAACTCTACCCAACTCATTCTATGAAGCCACAATTACGCTGATACCAAAACCACACAAAGATCCAACTAAAAAAGAGAACTTCAGGCCAATTTCTCTTATGAATATTGATGCAAAAATACTTAATAAAATTCTTGCCAACTGAATCCAAGAACATATCAAAGCGATCATCCACCATGATCAAGTAATCTTCATCCCAGGGATGCAGGGATGGTTCAAGATAAGGAAATCCATCAATGATATCCACTACATAAACCAACTCAAAGATAAAAACCATATGATCATCTCATTAGATGCAGAAAAAGCATTTGACAAAATTCAGCATCCTTTCATGCTAAAAGTCTTGGAAAGAACAGGAATTCAAGGCCCATACATAAACATCGTAAAGCAATATACAGCAAACCGGTAGCCAACATCAAACTAAATGGAGAGAAACTTGAAGCAATCCCACTAAAATCAGGGACTAGACAAGGCTGTCCTCTCTCTCCATATCTTTTCAATATAGTACTTGAAGTTCTAGCTAGAGCAATTAGACAACATAAGGAGGTCAAGGGGATACAAATTGCAAAGGAAGAAGTCAAATTATCACTATTGGCATGCAATAAAGACACATGCTCCATTATGTTCATAGCAGCCATATTTATAATAGCCAGAAGCTGGAAAGAACCCAGATGCCCCTCAAAGAGGAATGGATACAGAAAATGTGGTATATTTACACAGTGGAATACTACTCAGCAATTAGAAACAATGACTTCACAAAATTTTTAGGCAAATGGTTTGATCTGGAAAATATCATCCTAAGTGAGGTAACCCAATCACAAAAGAATACACGTGGAATTCAATCTCTGTTAAGTGGATATTAATTAGCCCAGAAGCCCTGAATATCCAAGGCAAAATTAGCATAACAAATGACTCCCATGAAGTAGTAGGGAGAGAATCCTGATCCTGGAAAGGATTGATCTAGCATTTGAGGGGAATATAAGGACAGAAACAAAGGAAGGAGGTGGTTGGAGAATGGATGGAGAGAAGAAGGTTTATGGGACATATGGGGAGGGGGGGATCCGGGAAAGGGGAAATCAATTGGAATGTAAACAAAGAATATAGAAAATAAAAATGTTAAAAAAAGAAACATAATCTCATATGAAGCTTCATTAATTTTAAAGATATTAAATGTTTTATATTACTCTCATTTTGTTTGATCCCATCACATGCCAGATTTAACAGACGCTTATTCAGTATCTCAATTATGTTCAGAACTCTAAATAAAGGGACATATGAATAATGCAAACAATGATTATGAAGCTAGGGATACCATACTTGGACAATGTAAACTGTTAGACTGAATAGGATGTTTTAATAATGTTGATAATAATGCCAAGAACTAGTAAGGTTTCAAAGGTAGTTAAGGACCCATGTGAGAAAATCCTAATAGTCAATTTTAATGGGTTTTTCTAAGTATTTCTTGAATTTTATCACAGATATTTTCCATGCAAATCTTCAGTTTTATCAGAAAATGTTTAAAATTCCACTTTAAATCAACTTAGAAATATTGTATGCCTACCGTTTTATCTGTGTAATTTTCCATGATAATCTTCAATTTTAACATGTTATTCTATATTTTTCTACAATTTTATCAGAAATATTTTCCACATAAATCTTCAATTCTATCATAAAATATTTCTACTTCCTTTTCAACTTAGCAATGCTCTTTATGTCTACCATTTTACTCTTTACGTTTTCATGAAAATTGTCAATTTTATCATGTTTTTCTTTATTTTTTTTTCATTTTTTTCAAAAATATTTTCCATGTAAATCTTCAATTTTATAACAAAATGCTTTTACTTCCTTTCTCAATTAAAAAAATAAAAAATAATTTTAGCAAGGTCCATTTTAATAATTGTTGTACTTGGTGCCTGTGGTATTGGTGTTCTATTCTGATCTTGTGCCAATATCTTCAAGGATACTGTCCACTTTCTCTTCTGTCAGGGTTCAGTGTATCTTGTTTAAGTTTGAGGACTTTGACTCATTTAGACTTGAGTTTTGTGCAGGTTAAGAATGGATCTATTAGCATTTTCACATGCAGACTTGCTGTATTCCCTACAACATTTGCTGAAGATTCTTTCATTGCCCAGTATATATATTTAGATTCTTTATCAAAAATCAGGTGTTCAAGTATATGAGGATTTTTGTCTGGATATTGAATATGATTTCACTGATCAACATTTCTGTTTTTACACCAGAATCGTGTATTTTTGTTAGTGTAGCTTTGTAGTACAACTAGAAATCAGGAATGGAGAGACCAGCAGAGGTTCTTTCATTGTTAGGTATTATTTTATTTATTCTGAGTATGGTGTGTGTGTTTAGGGGGGTTGTGGCTGTGTGGATGTGTGTTAATATATGAAGTTAAGAACTGTCCTTTCAAAGTCTGTGAAGAATAGTGTTGGAGCTTCTTGAAGATTCCATTATTTTTGACAGGATGGCCATTTTCATTATGTTAATCCTACTGATCCATGAACAGAGATCTTTCTATCTTCTGAAATCTTCCTCAATTTCTTTATTCAAAGGCTTGAAAATTTCAATCATATAAGTCTTTCACTTGCTTGATTAGAGTTAAGTCTTTCGCTTGCTTGATTAGAGTTATCAGGAGATAGTTTATATTATTAGAGAAAGGTGTTGTTTCACTGATTCCTTTCTCAAGCTATTTGCCACTTGTATATAGGAGATGCATTGTTTTTTTTTTTTTGCAAGTTATTTTATATCCAGCTACTTTTCTGAGAGTGTTTATCAGCCCTATAAGTTTCCTAACTCCTTTCATTATAAATCTGCATAAGAGTGACCACTAACAACACATGACTCAGTCAATGCTAGTCTTTGTTCAAATCTTCTCTGACAAAACAATTAATACAAAGCTTTTAAATGTAGCCTCAAGCAGATTTTTAGAACCAGTAAAAGGCAACCACATTATTTGCCAAAATATGACAAAAAATGTAGTTATGGTATTTACTGACATTTACTAATATTAATTTCATCAAAAACCACTGGTGCTAAGTATTATAATCTACATTGCTTTCAGTTCCATTATATTATGTTGTTCTCCTAATATGTTCCATTAAGACTTAAAGTGTTCAACTTCTTTTCTAACCCAGATATGAAAGTGTACACTCTGCTAAGAAGTAAGATCATCAGACCTGTCGCAAAAATATCCTCTTGTTGTTAACAATTTCTGTCTTAGTCACTATTCAGTTGTTGGAATAACACACCATGATCAATAACTCTTATAAAAGAAAGAATTTAATTGGTGGCTTGCTTATCCTTTAAGAGGCTTAATCTATTATCATTGTGGAGAGCATAGCAGCATATAAGCAGGTATTGGAGCACTTGCTGAGAGTTATTACATCATGATCTGTTGGGGAAAAGAGAGAGAGAGAGAGAGAGAGAGAGAGAGAGAGAGAGAGAGAGAGAGAGAGAGAGCGCTCTGGGCTTAAATTGAGAATTGAGAGAGTGGGCCAGCCTCTACCTCCTTTTCTCTCATTCCCAAGTTTAATACTTTCAAATATGCTGCTCCCTTGTGACTAATCATTCAAATATATCAGCTTATAGAGGACATATTTATTGAAAACACCATACTCTGTTTATTTACAAAAACAAATATGAAATCTTAAATTCAAGAGCATGGGAGATTCAAGAAACTGCAACAATGAGCAACACCCCGTCCCAGCCTAAGTATGTATCACACCATTTATGTATATAAGTTTCAGGTGCTCCATTAGTGAAGGCTCTTTCACATCTATGCATCCCATACATACCTGACTGCTTCTATTACTTTGGAGAGAGACTTCATGAGCCCTGTAAATTTTGAGATCCTCCTGAGTCATTGTTTTCTTAAATTATAAGGACACCCCTCAATCTGTACAAGGGAGTATTTCAATATAGAGTAATCAGCTACTTTACTCTTTTTTCCAGTTCTAATATTCTTTATACTCTCTTATCCATAGGGTTTGGTGCTTTGGAGGGTCATATAGATATATAATTATTTTCTTCCGTTTATACCTGGGCATTTAAAAAGTATCTCACAGGATCACACATTTTCAAGAATTTGATGATTTATTTCTCCAGTAACTAGTGTCCATGGCATAAGGTACCTTTCTGATTAAAGGACACATTAATATTGATGCTTAGAAGTTAACTTGATTGCTGTGCTGTATTCATCTAACAAAGCAGTATCAGTTTTTCCCTGCTGATACTTATGATTTCCCAATCCATAGATTTATAGTATGGATTAAAATATAAACATGGGTTATACCTAGGGAGTACAGTTTAATTCCAATAAGAAGTAACTGGATGAACTCATAAAAGTTATATCACTATCAGAAAATCTTGCATGGCCTGCTGGGGATGTTAATATGTGGACTTACTAAATGAAAAATATTATTAGCAACATTCTTTGCCACCACCATGTGGAACACTTTATAGTTTAACAAAAGTTTTTCAGCAGATAGAAGCTTCCATTTCAGTCTAGATAGAATTACTGATATTGAAGATGCCAAAGAAGGTGTTATACTGTTGCAAGTCATGTCAAGCTTAAAGCTGGGAGAGAGAGACCATTTGATCTCAATCTTTATTCATAATAGTGATAAGCATCACTTCATAATAAACACATTGAATGTTTAACTCAAAAGCAAGTGGCAGAGAGGTTCATAAGCAAAACTAATTACTACAGTGATAAGCATCAGTCTAGAACATACACATAGGGTACCTGATTCAGAAACACATGATAGACAGGCCCACAGGCAAGGCTTGCAAACTGTCTTTCACTCAGTTTGTCTCAGATCATGAGCTTCTTCCTCTGGATCATCTTATGTCAATGCAGCCAGAGCAATAGTCAGTTGTCCTCTGGTCCAAGAGCCAGACAGATGAAGGTCTTCACTGTTGCAGCATCAAGCTCTCTGCCTCTCTGCTGTGAGCCTCTGTTTTCATTAGCTACAGGGGCAGGTCACTCTCTAGCATTACTTCATTACACATTACTTCATTCTTACCTGCTACACACAGAGATGACATGAGCTATGGTGTTGGCATAAGCTGGCTGCCTCTCCAACTCTTATATACTACAGACAGCTGACATGAGCTAGTTGATCTTTACTGTAGCATTCAACTTAGTCCTGTTCTAATTTCTTTTTAATATGCTCTCTACATATCTTCATCAATGGGGATTCCCATTTAATTCTGACACAAAACCACCAACAGTAGTACTATCCAGTGAGAGATGTAGTACTCATCAACTAACAGGTCACAGGAAGGGAATTCAAATGTCAGTATTATATGATATAAATTTTATACTCACACAATGTAGTAAAACAGGGAAAGGTTTTGAGTTACCACCTAACTTTGTCAGTACTCTGTTGCTATAAAAAGACATATTGACCATGGCAACTCTAATAATAGAAAACATTTAATCGGGACTCATTAACAATTCAGAGGTTTAGTCTGTTAATGTCATGGCAAGAAGCATAGTGGCACAGGCAAAAAATGCTGTTGGAGAAGTAGCTAAGATTTCTCCATCTGGATTGGCAGGTAGCAAGAAGAGATAAACAGTGGGCATGGATTGAGAATTTGAAACCCCAAAACCACCTCCCTCAAAAAGGCTACAATTATTCCAATAAGACTACACCTCCTAATCTCTGTCAAGAATAGCCAAACTTATGATCAAGCACTGAAATATATGAGGTTCTAAGGACTGTTACTATTTAAACCTCCACACCATCCCATCACAAATATATGACTATGAAATGAAACTCTGTAGAGTATTTGAAGGCTTAGTTCTAATAATTCCAAGTGAATAAAAATTTGTCTTGGGCTTCAATATCTGAGAAGAATTTTAAAAACAAACAAAGTATTAAAATAAGATCAAAAGTACTATGAAAAGACACCGTCTCTTAGACTAACTCAGTCAAATGGGCAGTGTTAAATCCAATATCATTACTAGAGGAAGTTTTGTTCTCTAAAATCCATAGTCATTCTCCTGTAGCCATCTGGTTCTTATTATGAACCACAAAGCTTGTGAAATCACATTTTCAATTTTAAATAAACTTTACTTTTTAAAATTTCTTGATAATTTCTAAATATTTTATTTATCTCAGGAAGTGTATGTGTTTTAATATATACAGCTTTATGTAGAGTAGGTAACTTCATAAGCAACTTTACCAAACCACAAATGACTGTTTCTACAGCGTTCATTCTCAGCTGAAATCCCCTAATTGTAGTATGCAGATATGCTCCAACAATACATTCACAGTATATTTCTTTCCAGTAGAGACATGCAAAGAGTATGTCCCCTCCAGGGGAGACTGGTTCTTTTCCTACCCCTCAACAAGTTTAGTCCTTTTGAAATTCATCCTTATCATACCCATCTACTGCTGTCCTTTGTTTCTAACAAATCCCATCTAGAGTATCCACTGAAGTTTCTGTATATTACACATCAGTAAATCATAAACAAATCTGTAATTCAGCATGAAACATCCAGTTGTTATATATGGTCCTCACAGAGCTTGGCCATTCCATCATAGGAGCAGTAGCTGGGTGTTTCACAACCTAGGAGATTTCCTTTCACCATAGCAGTAGGGGTTTGCGTTAGATATGCTATTGTCCATTTCTTTTGTAAAGTGTCATTCTGGATTTAATGATTTTTCAAAACCTCAAAAGCTTAGTGTTTGTCTTTCCATCATTTTGTTCCCTAGGAACTTTGACTTAGCCCAATCCTTTGTACATTTACTTTTGAGATCCTGCAAATGGTTTATTCTACTGTTTCTGCTCACACTGTTCATTTTTGCACATCATGAACATTTTATGGAGCTATTTTACTGGTTCATTATTTAGATTCATTTTCAGGTACTGCAATTGATTATCATGTCTGTAAAGATATTTTCAGGATACTCATTGTCCCTATTGCAGATACTATTTGCCAAGAAACTATGCTACTACATACAATGTAGAATAAGACAGTCACACTTGGATTCCCATTGTGAGTAGTGTATCCTCATGTGGCTCACGTGAGTTGCATATAACACCATTGGAACCATAAAACTTTAATTACAGGAACTAGGTGTATCATCCTATTCCACCAGGGGCCTACTGTCAGATGTCTCAGACACAGTTTCATGTCTTATCAAATAAGAATTTATTATTTCTCTCAAACTCACCTCTTGTTTGATCACAAAGAAGAATGGGTAATTTTTTCTAGGAAAATATGAGCATATACTTATTCTTTTCAAAATCACAGAAAGACTCCATTAAACTCTGTGTTGATGAGCCAATGAGTCTTGAGGATTAGGTACAGAAATAAAGTTGGGGGAGGGGGTCTCTGCCATCTTTGCTCCCAGACAGACAGGTATAGAGATATCTCTAGACTAACATCACTTGGGACACAGCCTGTCAGGCTTCTGCCTGAGCCCAGGGCCTGGGCATCTCTGTGAGCTATTTGAGTGCCAGCCCTGTTGGGGGATGTTTGCCTTGCAGACTGATTGGCATTTGGAGGGGGTCTCGCCAGGTACACAGAGATAACCCTAGTCTAACATCACTTGGGACATAGCCCACCAGGCTTCTACCTGCACCCAGGGACTGGGTAGCTCTGCAGGCCATCTGTGTGCCAGCCCTGTCGGGGGATGCTTGCCCTGCAGAGTGATCAGCACTTGGAAAAGGTCCCCTCAGCATCCACAATCTTCGCTCACAGACAGAGCAGACAGGAAGCACCAGGTTCATGGAGATATCCTGAGTTTGACATCACTCCAGACCCAGGCTTCTTCCTGTGCCCAGGGCCTGGGTAGCTCTGAGGATCATCTCTGTGCCAGCCCTGTCCTGGGCCATTTGCACTGATCAGAACTAGGAGGGGATCCCAAAGTATACACCTTCTTCACTCCCAGGAGGACCAGACAGGCAACACAAGCTACACAGAGACAACCTGTGTATAACATTGCTTGGGGCAAGGCACACCAGGGCTCCAAAGGCACCCAAGAGTAGGACAGCACATCAGCAATATGTGCCAGGAGAAACCCAGTCATCCACAGGAGCAGAAATAGCCTTACAGGCTTACAGGAGGTTCAAGCAGTGACAACAGGACCAACTAATGCCAGAGATAATCAGATGGCAAAAGGCAAATGAAAGAACATTACTAACAGAAATCAAGGCAATATGGCAGCATCCCAACCCAATTATCTAACAACAGCAAGTCCTGGCTACCCCCAACACACCAGAGAAACAAGATTTGAATTTAAAAGCACTGGTCATGATGCTGTTAAAGGAACACAAGAAGGACATACATAAATCTCTTAAAGAAATACAGGAGAACATGAATCAAAGGTAGAAGCACTTAAAGGGGACCACAAAAATCATTTAAAGTAATTCAGGAGAATATGGATCAACAGATGGAAGCCAATAAAGAGGAAACACAAAAATCACTTAAAGAAATACAGGAGAACTTGAGTTAACAGGCAGAAATCATGAAAGAGGAAACACAAAAATCTCCTAAAGAATTATAAGAAAACACAAACAAGTGAAGGAACTGAGAAAAACCATTCAGAAGCTAAAAACAGAAGTAGAAACAACTAAAAAAATCACAAAGGGGGACAACTTTGGTAATAGAAACCTTGGTAAGAAATCAGGGGCCATAGATGCAAATATCAACACCAGAATACAATAGAGAGAAGAAAGAATCGAAATGCTGAATATACCATAGAAAACACTGACTCAACAGTCAAAGAAAATGCAAAATGCAAAAAGCTTATAACCCAAAACATCCAGGAAATCCAGGATACAATGAGAAGACCAAACCTAAGGATTATAGATATAGATGAGAGTGAAGATTTGCAACTTAAAGGGCCAGAAAATACCTTCAACAAAATTATGGAAGAAAACTTCTGTAACCTAGAGAGAGAGATGCCCATGAATATACAAGAAGCGTACAGAACTCCAAAGAGACTGAACCAGAACAGAAATACCTCTGTCACATAATAATCAAAACCCCAAATGTACTAAACAAAGAAAAAATATTTAAAGTAGTAAGAGAAAAACACCAAGTAACATATAAAGGAAGTCCTATCAGAATTACACCAGACTTCTCACCAGACACCATGAAAGATAGAAGATCTTGGGCAGATCTCATATGGACTCTGAGAGAACACAAATGTCAGCCCAGACCACTATACCCAAAACTCTCAATCACAATATATGGAGAAACCAAGATATTCCATGGTAAAACCAAATTTACACAATAACTTTCCACAAACTTAGGCCTACAAAGGATGATAGGTAGTAAAAAACAATACAAGGAGTGAAACTACACCCTGGCAAATTCAAGGTAGTAACCTCCTTCCATCAAACACAAAAGAGGATAACCATTCAAATATAAAAGTAATATCAACAATAGCAGGAAATAATAATCACTATTCCTTAATATCTCTTAACATCAATGGACTCAATATCCCAAAAAAAGACCTAAACTAAAAGCCTGGATAATTAAACAGGACCCTAAATTTTGCTGCACACAGGAACCATACCTCATTGTCAAAGACAAAAATTACCTTAGAGTAAAAGGCTGGAAAACAATTTTACAAGCAAATGGACTCATGAAACAAGCCAGAGTTGCCATTCTAATATCAGATAAAATTGACTTTCAACCTAAAGTCACCAAAAGCGACAAGGAAGACACTTCTTACTGGTCTAAGGAAAAATCCACCAAGAAGAACTCTCAATTCTGAACATCTATGCTCCAAATGCAAGGACACACTCATTCGTAAAAGAAACTTTACTAAAGCTCAAAGCACACATTGCACATAGCACAATTATTGTGGGTGACTTTCAACATTCCACTCTTCTCAATGGACTAATCAGGAAGACTGAAACTAAACAGGGACACAGTGAAAATAATTGAAGCTTTGGACCAATTGGATTTAACTGATATATATAAAATATTTCATCCTAAAGCAAAATAATATTTTTTTCTCAGCACCTCATGGTACCTTCTCCAAAATCAACCATTTTATTAGTCACTAGACAAACCTCAACAGATATAAGAAGATCGAATTAATCCCCTACCTCCTATCAGACCACTATGGAGTAAGAGATGTCTTCAATAGCAAGAAAAACATCAGAAAGCCTACATACACATGGAAGCTGAGCAATACTCAAAGATTCCTTGATCAGAGAAGAAACAAAGAAAGAAAGCAAAGACTTTTTAGAATTTAATGAAAATGAAGGCACAACATACCCAAATTTATGGGACACAGTGAAGGCAGTGCTAAGAGGAAAACTCATAGCCCTGAGTGCCTCTAAAAATAAACTGGAGAGAGCATACACTAGCAGCTTAACAGCACACCTGAAAGCCCTGGAACAAAAAGAAAATAATTTACAAAGGAGGAGTAAAAGACAGGAAATCAATAAACTTAGGTTTGAAATCAATCAAGTAGAAACAAAGAGAACCATACAAAGAATCAACAAAACCAGGAGCTGGTTCATGGAGAAAATCAACAAGATTGAAAAACCCTTAACCAGACTATCCAAAGGGCACAGAGACAGTAATCAAATTAATAAAATTAGAAATGAAAAAAAGAGATATAACAACAGTAACTAAGGAAATTAAAAATGTCATTAAATAATACTACAAAAGTCTATACTCAACACAACTGGAAAATCTGGAGGAAATGGATAATTTCCAAGGCTTATACCAAATACCAAAATTAAATTAGGATCAAATAGATCATTTAAACAGCCCCATAACCCCTAAAGAAGTAGAAGGGGTCATAGAAAGTCTTCCAACCAAAATAAGCACAGGACCAAATGGTTTTAGTGCAGAATTTTATCAGACCTTCAAAGAAGACCTAACACCAATACTCTTCAAACTATTCCACAAAATACAAACAGAAGGAACACTACCCAACTTGTTCTACAGAGCCACCATTACACTGATGCCAAAACCTCACAAAGATCCAACAAAGAAGGAGAACTTCAGGCCAATTTCCCTTATGAACATTGATGCAAAAATACTCAATAAAATTCTTGCCAACAGAAAACAAGAACCCATCAAAACTATCATTCACTGTGATCAAGTAGGCTTCATCCCAGGGATGCAGGGATGGTTCAATATTTGGAAATCCATCAATGCAATCCACTACATAAACAAACTCAAAGAAAAAAACCACATGGTTATTTCATTAGACACTGAAAAAGCATTGGACAAAATTCAGCATCCTTTCATGCTAAAAGCCTTGGAAAGAACAGGAATTCAAGGCCCATACCTAAACATAGTAAAAACAATATCCAGCAAACCGGTAGCCAACATCAAACAACATGGAGAGAAACTTGAAGCAATCCCACTAAAGTCAGGGACTAGACAAGGCTGCCCACTTTCTCCATGTAGTTTCAATATAACACTTGAAGGTCTAGCTAGAGCAATTAGACAACATAAGGATGTCAAAGAGATATAAATTGGAAAGGGAGAAATCAAGCTATCACTATTTACAGATGATATGATAGTATACTTAAGTGACCCAAAAAACTCCACCAGAGAACTCCTACAGCTGATAAACAACTTCAGCAATGTGGATGGTTATGAAATCAACTCAAGAAAATCAGTAGCATTCCTATACTCAAAGGATAAGCAGGCTGAGAAAGAAATTAGGGAAATTACACCATCCACAATGGCCACAAACAATATAAAGTATGTTGGTGTGACACTAACCAAACAAGTGAACGATTTGTATGACAAGAACTGTAGGTCTCTTAAGAAGGAAATCAAAGAAGACCTCAGAAAATGGAAAAATCTTCCATGCTAGTGAATTGGCAGTATTAATATAGTAAAAATGGCCATCTTGCCAAAAGCAATCTACAGATTCAATGCAATCCCCATCAAAATCTCAACTTCCTTCTTCACAGAGTTAGAGCAATTCTCGAAATCATCTGGAATAACAAAAAACACAGTATTGCTAAATCTATTCTCAACAGTATAAGAACTTCTGGAGGAATTAGTATCCCAGACCTCAAGCAATACTACAGAGCAATAGTGTTAAAAAAAAGAAACTGCGTGGTATAGTGACAAGCAGGTAGATCAATGGAATAGGATTGAAGACCATGAAATGAAGCCACATACCTATGGTCACTTTATATTCTATAAAGGATCTAAAACTATCCAGTGAAAAAAAAGATAACCTTTTCAACAATTGGTGCTGATTCTACTGGAGGTCAGCATGCAGAAGAATGTGAATTGATCCATTCTTATCTCCTTATACTAAAACCACATAAAACAAGAAACACTAAAACTAATAGAAAAGAAATTGGGGAAGACCCTTAAGGACATGGGCACAGAGGAAAAGTTCCTGAACAGAACACCAATAGCTTAAGATCTAAGATGAAGAATTGACAAATGGGACCTCATAAAATTACAATGTTTCTGTCAGGCAAAGGACACTGCCTAAAATACAAAATGGCAACCAACGAATTGGGAAAGATCTTCACCAACCCTACATCCGACAGAGGGCTAATATCCAAAATGTACAAAGAACTCAAGAAGTTAGACTCCAGAGATCCAAATAACTCTATTAAAAATGGGGTACAGAGTTAAACAAAGAATTTTCACCTGAAGAACCTCAAATGGCTGAGAAGCACCTTAAGGAATTTTCAACATCATTAGTCATTAGGGAAATGCAAATCAAAACAACCCTGAGATTTCACCTCACACCAGTCAGAATGGCTAAGTTTAAAAACTCAGGAGACTGCAGGTGTCTCTGAGGATGTGGAGAAAGAGGAACACTCTTCAACTTGAATGTAAGTTGGTACAACCACTCTGGAAATTAGTCTGGCAGTTCCTCAGAAAACTGGGCATGACACTTTCGAAGGACCCTGCTGTACCACTCCTGGGAATATACCCAGAAGATTCCCTGGCATGCAATAAGCACACATCATCTACTATGTTCATAGCAGCCTTATTTATAATAGCCACAAACTGAAAAGGACCAAGATGTCCCTCCATGGATAAAGAAAATGTGGTATATTTACTCAATGGAATTCTACTCAGCAATTAAAAACAATGAATTCATGAAATTCTTAGGCAAGTGGTTGGAACTGTAAAATATCATCCTAAATGAGGTAACTTATTCACAAAAGAACACACATGGAATGCAGTCACTGATAAGTGGATATTAGCCCAGAAGCTCTGAATACCCAAGACACAACTCACATATCAAATCATTCCCAAAACGAAGGAAGGAGAGGGTCCTGGTCCTGGAAAGGCTAGATGTAGCATTGTAGGGGATTACCAGGACAGAGAAGTGAGAGGGGGTTGATTGGGGAACAGATGGAGGGAAGAGGGCTTATGGGACTTATGGGGAGGGGGGGCCTGGGAAAGGGAAAATCATTTGAAATATAAGCAAAGAATATAGAAAATTAAGAAAAAGCAAAAAAAAGAGGGAAGGAAAGAAAGAAAGAAAGAAAGAAAGAAAGAAAGAAAGAAAGAAAGAAAGAAAGAAAGAAAGGAAGGAAGGAAGGAAGGAAGGAAGGAAGGAAGGAAGGAAGGAAGGAAGGAAGGAAGGAAGGAAGGAAGGAAGGAAGGAAGGAAGGAAGGAAGGAAGGAAGAGAGAAAGGAAAGAAAGAAAGAAAGAAAGAAAGAAAGAAAGAAAGAAAGAAAGAAAGAAAGAAAGAAAGAAAGAAAGAAAGAAAAGAAAGAAAGAAAGAAAGAATGAAAGAAAGAAAGAAAGAAAGAAAGAAAGAAAGAAAAACAAAGTTGTCTCAATCATCTGCATTTCAAACAGTCTACATCATCATGGGTGGTATTTTGCTAAACTCAAATAACTGGGTTTCTCTGAAGAACTTACAGGTAGTTCCACCATTAATGTGTATTTCCTCCATTAATTATTACCAACTTACACAATGAGGATTATTGTGACACTTGAAAAGTTTCTTGTGAATGTTGCAAGCCTTCTCTTTCTTTCCATGGAGGGGCATTTCAGATCAGAACAAACAGTTACACATTGTGTATAACAGAATAATATTCAGCTATAAGATGTGAAAAATGCTGTCTTTTTCTATTAAATGAAGTTAAATGAGACTTGTGCCAAATGTAGGGTATGTTTGATGTCATTCACAAGTGGAAATTAAAAAGGGTCTGTAAGACATTGACAGTAAAATACTAATTAACAGATTCTGAGGACAATCATGGGAGAGAGGGATGTGAAGAAATGGTTGTATATAGAAAATCAGTTCTTTTAAAAAGATCAAAAGTTCCAAAGTCAGTTGTATAAATGGAAAATAAGAATGAGCAACAAAGTTCAAAGACTCAAAGGAAATATTTTGAGGACAAATGTGTTTAAGTTTATTTAAACATATTGATGAATGTATATGGATCAAAACTACCATATCACTTCTTTATGGCTTTGTATAATTTTTCAGTCAATAATACAAACGTAAACCAAAAGCAATATTAGACTAGGTGATACATGGAAACTGTACTATGTAAGATTCTCAGTCCACGTTGATCAAGGACCTCCACATAAAGCCAGACACACTGAATCTAATAGAAGAGAAATTGGGGAAGAACCTGGAGCACATGTGCACAGGGGAAGATTTCCTGAACAGAACACCAATAGCTTATGCTCTAAGATCAAGAATCAACAAATGGGACCCCATAAAATTGCAAAGCTTCTGTAAGGCAAAGGACACTGTCAATAGGACAAAATAGCAACCAACAGATTAGGAAAAAATCGTTACCAGTCCTACATCCAGTAGAGGGTTAATATCCAATATATGAAAAGAAATCAAGATGTTAGACTTCAGAGAACCAAATAACCCTATGAAAAATTGGGGTACAGATCTAAACAAAGAATTCTTAACTGAGGAATACTGGATGGCTGAGAAACACCTAAAGAACTGTTCAACATCCTTAATCACTAGGGAAATGCAAATCAAAACAATCCTGAGATTATACCTCACACCAGTCAAAATGACCAAGATCATAATCTCAGGGGACAGCAAATGCTGGAGACGATGTGGAGAAAGAAGAACACTCTTCCATTGCTGGTGGGATAGCAAGCTGGCAAAACCACTCTGGAAATCAGTTTGGCAGTTACTCTGAAAACTGGACATAGCCCTAACTGAGGAACCTGCTATACCTCTCCTGGGCATATGCCCAAAAGATGCTCCAACATGTAATAAGGACACATGCTCTACTATGTTCATAGTAGCCTTATTTATAATACCAGAAGTTGGAAAGAACCCAGATGTCCCTCAAGAGAGGAATGGATACAGAAAATTTGATACATTTACTCGGCTATTAAAAAGAATGAATCCATGAAATTCTTAGGCAAATGAATGGAGTTAGAAACTGTCATCCTTCCCCGGAATGCAATAAAGACACATGCTCCATTATATTCATAGCAGCCTTATTTATAATAGCCAGAAGCTGGAAAGAACCCAGATGAACCTCAAAGGAGGAATGGATACAGAAAATGTGGTATATTTATACAATGGAATACTACTCAGCAATTAGAAACAATGAATTCACAAAATTTTTAAGCAAATGGTTAGATCTGGAAAATATCATCCTAAGTGAGGTAACCCAGTCACAAAAGAATACACATGGAATGCAATCTCTGATAAGTGGATATTAATTAGCCCAGAAGCCCTGAATACCCAAGGCACAAATCGCATAACAAATGACTCCCATGAAGAAGTATGTAACCTAACCCTAACCCTAACCCTAACCCTAACCCTAACCCTAACCCTAACCCTAACCCTAACCTGGAGATGGTCCTGATCCTGGAAAGGATTGATCTAGCATTGGAGGGGAATATAAGGACCGAGGAAAAAAAGGAGGGAGGTGATTGGCGAATGGATGGAGAAAAGAAGGTTTATGGGACATATGGGGAGGGGGGATCCGGGAAAGGGGAAATCATTTGGAATGTAAACAAAGAATATAGAAAATAAAAATTAAAAAAAAAAAAAAAAAAAAAGAAACTGTCATCCTGAGTAAGGTAACCCAATCACAAAAGAACACACAAGGTATGAAATAGCTGGTAAGTGGATATTAGCTCAAAAGCTCAAAATAACCAAGATACAACTCACAGACCACATGAAGCTCAAGATGAAGGAAGACCAAAGTGTGGATACTTTGATTCTTATTGGAAAGTGGATCAAAATACCCATGGCTCACAGCCAACTGATAGAATGAGAATAGGGTCTCCAATGGAGCAGCTAGAGAGAGGATCCAAGGAGCTTCAGAGGTTTGCAGCTCTGCAGGAGGAACAATAATATAGACTAACCAGTACTTTCAGAGCTCCCAGTCAGTAAACCATCAACCAAAGAGTACATATGGGGGGTCACAAGGCTGTAGCAATATATGTAGCAGAAGATGATTATTTCAGACATGAGAGGAGAGTCCATTGGTCTTGTGAAGGCTTGATTCCCCAGAATAGAAGAATGCAAGTCAGGAAATTGGGTGCAGGGGTGAGTAGGAGGAGGGGATATGGGATAGAGGATTTTCAGTAGGGTAACTTGGAAAGGCGTTAACATTCGAAATGTAAATAAAGCAAGTACCTAATAAAAAGATTCTATAGCAGCAATTATAGCAACTACCAATTGTTTATTTCTTGTTATTTCTAAATTATTAAAAGACTTATTTGCTACTTCATCTAAATCTAACTAGTACGTAACATTTCAATTCACTGATTTTCTTTTCTCATAATATCAAGATGCATATTAAAGTTTCTGTCAACTTAAATTTTTCTGTTAAGAGATAAGCTGAATTTAAGACATTTAATAGATTGAAAATGCAAATCTAATAGAAAGTATAACAAAGCACGTATATAAAAATTGTATTTTATTTAGGTTTCTAACCTAGCAGCTACTATCTCAAGGAAATTCTCTCTCTTGTTTTCAGAAAGGATTCTACTTTCTGAAAGACTTTTTTTTTTCAAAAAATAAATCAAGATATGCCAATGTCCATTTAATCCAATAAGAAAGAGAGCTGACCTATGTGTCTGATTGAGGTGACTTTTCATTGAAACTGTTCAAATTGGGGTTTTCTTTCTATTACCTGAGACACTAGAATATCATGGCAATTGTCTTAAAAACGAGTGACTTGAAATCCTCTTTCAGAGTTGTTTGTTAAGAGCTAAGGGCAGAGGCTTTCTAGGATATTTCTTTTCTGGAACTATATTTGGCAGGTGTTGTTATCCAATAAAAAAATCATCCCACTTTATGTTACATATGGTTTTTAAAATTGTGTTTTGCATTTTGGATCTGTGACTTTTTGTGTGAAAACTTTCTAACAGTATCTTTGTCATTGCTGTGCAGTACAACAATGTGACTGGGATTCCTTTGATGAGAATCCATTAGTCTTTTTCTGGGTTATTAGGATTATAGCACTAACCTAAGCTCTGGATGGCGATTCTGATCTGAAAGCAGATACATGGCCTTTTCTGATTCCAAGGATTTCTTTTTTCCAAGGTGAGTGAAGATTGTGTATGCTAGGTTCTCTCTGAAACTGATGGATATATGAAGTATACCAGCCAGTCAGTCACTTACTTCATCACTATTGTAACATAAGAGGCAGAATGAATGATTTCTTAAAACTTCTTTCTAATTATGTCTTTTCCTCCTTAGAATATAAAAGTGTAAGTAAGCATTAATAGAGTATTTGGATAACTATTTCAAATGACTTGTCTTTTACTTAATTGTTATTTTTGGTAAGTGTAGATTCCAGAAATAGAACCAAGCAGAAAATATTTTCCCTTTGAACTTAAATGGGGTACAGAAAATATAGTATACCTTGTACAGATATTGGTAGAGATATGCCTTGTAGGAAAAGAAGGATCTTATGCTATCCACCATTACAATTTCTAAAGGAAAGAAATGGAGTTGCCCTTGCCTATTTTTCCTCTTTTCTTTGCAAGAAAATCACTCTTTAGTAACTCCTTTTCCTCATGGTCAGGTTGGCTGCATCTCTAAACACTAGTGAGTGCTGTATATTCTGACATACCCTGAAGTCATGCATTAGCACCTTCTCACACAGCAAAGGGTGAGAACAGATATCTTTTGGCAGCTGACAGCAGGGTGCATGTAGAACTAGGGGGAAGGAAGTTACAGGACAAGGACACTGTGGTAACCTAGTGGCTAGCAGGATGAACACCAGCTGTGAAGAGCCCCCTTACCCCTCCCACTTACCCAACAGATGTCTCTCTGTCATTGTCATGTCCTCAAGCTATTCCAGTAAATGATTTGTGCGTAGCAACTGAGTCACCAATGTGGCAATTGAACCTCTTCACAACTCAAAATTGTTGATGTGTGCACGGCAGCTCTATAGATATACTGCACGCATGTAGGAACAGGGATGGGCTTGGAAGGGGCTGGAGGTGAAGAACTGAGAGAAAGAGTGAGAATGAGAATCTATAGCTAGAGAGGATAGTAAAATGTCAAGGTTACCTCATTTTGCCTGGGGAATTTAAAGGAATTGCACATTAAGGATGCCTCTGTTTGGACTTTTAGTTCTTACTGCTCTGGTAAATATACATATCACTTTGAAAGATTAAAACATGAAGAATGCAGTGATCTGTATTGTATATATGCTTTATTCTGTGGAAAGAATGTTAATAAATATACTGGGAGCCTGTAAAGTTTGCCAATATAAATAATGTGGCATTTCAAAGTCTGTCAGTGAATGTAATTGAATTTTTCAATGTAAAAATATAGTTTAGCTATAAATTGGAGTCATGCTTGACATTAGTTGGGCATTAGAAGATATTAATTAGATACTGTTCACTTCGTTCTGACTTCTTTGTATTAAATGAATTATCAGGAAAGGGAAATTTGCAAGCATAGAATTTAGAGAGGTTTTTTTTTTTTTTCAAAATCAAGCAGCATAGTAATTTTTAGTACAGGAATAAATGCTTTTCATTTTTTATTTTTTTGGAAAAACCGTTGTCAGTGAGCTGTCTAAAATACACCCTGCCCAATATGAATACAATATGGAAAGGATAATCCATTTTAGTACTTTGTAATGATAATAAGCTAGAGTGAACAAGTAGCCTAGGGAAAAGACAAGAGTAGAGACCTTTAAGCAGGAAGAGAGTAGCAAGTAATTGTACATTTTTACACTAGACTGATGACAACATTTACTATGACTTTGAACTTGCTGTGGTTGTCACCATTCTGGCATATGTTCTGCATATAAATAAGATAGTCATATTTCCTTCATAGAGATTAATATAGAAACTGACTTATGTACTCTTTCTATGGAATGAAGCTGCTCCTCACTCACCTTACAGATGCTAGATTTAACTTCAATTCAGAAATGTTACGACCATTAAAATCTCAGTAGCACGTGTAGTTTCTCTTGTAATGACATCGTTAAGTCAGTTCTTCATCTCTCTTTGCACATGGTTCTTTTAAGGTGAGTGAATGTGCATTAGCATATGTATGTTTGTATGTGCATGGGTGCATTTCTTGTATGTGTGTACCCATTGTATGTTTCTATATGTGTGTGTGAATTTATATGTGTAAGTGCATGTGTGTGCATATTCATATGTATATGCATATGTTTGTGCACAAATAAATACTGAGTACCTGTATATAGACGTGAGTCTGTTTCCTATTCTCATTATTTTGGGGAATCCAGAAATGGATATTTATATCTTATTTTTAAGTTATGTTGATTTTTGCTTTGTGTTTGATAAAATATTAAAGGTTATCACAAGTTAAAGAAATGTAAGCAAACACTATATATGATTTAAGCAAAATATAAGCAAAAATGTATATGATTTTGGATTTTTCCTGGTTTGTTGATTGGGGTACTTCACTTTACCTCAGATTCCTGGAAAAAAATAGTGTTTAATCACATATTTGAAGTTTTCACTTAAAATTACCTTAGTTTTCACGACCTACATATTTTAGCTATTTTTCAAAGATATTATTTCTTTTCTGTAATACTCTGAGAAACTCTAAATGACCACACACTAAATAATGGGTGTGATTCACAAGTGTATCTATGAAACCATTTCAGACATGTTTCTTCCATTTTGTTTTTGGGATTATTCTCTCTAAGGACAGAAATCTATATACTTGATTTGAATGAAAGATTCTCTGCTCTACAGATATAATTCTCTCTCTCTCTCTCTCTCTCTCTCGATAATGTATTTATTTATATTTCAAATGTTATTCCCTTTCTCAGTTTCCCCCTCTGGGGAAATCCCATCCTCCCTCCCCCTGTTTCTATGAGGATATTCACCTACCTGCCCACCCACTCCAGCCTCCCTGCCATGGCATTCCCCTATACTGGGGCATGGAGAGTTCCCAGGACCAAGGGCTTCTCCTCCCATTGATGTCAAACAAGGTTATTCTCTGTTACATATGCTGCTATAGCCATGGGACCTTCCATATGTACTCTTTGGTTGGTGGTTTAGTTCTGGGGAGCTCTGAGGGGTCTGGTGGGTTGATATTGTTGTTCTTCCTATGGGTTGCAAACCTCTTACATTCCTGCAGTCCTTTTTCTAACTCCTTCTTTGGAGATTCCATGCTCAGTTCAATGGTAGGCTGTGAGCATCCACCTCTGTATTTTCTAGACTCCGAAAGAGCTGCTCAAGGGACATCTATATCACGTTCTTGTCAGCATGAATTTCTGGGCATCCACAACAGTGTCTGAATTTGGTGTCCATATACAGCATGGAGCCCCAGGTTGGATGGTCTCTGGATGGCCTGTCTTCAGTCTTTGCTTCACACTTTGTCTCCATATTTCCTCCTGTGAGTATTTTGTTTCCCCTTCTAAGAAGCACTGAAACATCCACACTTTGGTCTTCCTTCTTCTTGAGGTTCATATGCTCTGTGAATTGTATATTGGGTATTCTGAGTTTTTAGGCTAATATCCACTCATCAATGATTGTAAACTTGCCACACAACTGAGCAGGAGAGGTATCTGTAATGTTTTGACAAGCTTGAAGATCACTGGTGATGGAATACACCTCCATAACAAGTAGTTTTTAAAGGAAGAAACTGAAACTTCAGGATGCCTGTAAATGGAATGGGATCACAGCTTAGCTCCATGCTGGGGCAGTCACAAAAACACCTACCATGAAAATTTCAATGTTATTTTACAGTTAGTGAATTTCTTTTAAAGAACAATGAATTCTTGTTGTTGTGTTTAATTTGCATTTCATATAAATATCCCTGCGCAATATATATATAGAGATAGATAGATAGATAGATATAGATATAGATATAGATATAGATATAGATATAGATATAGATATAGATATAGATATAGATATAGATATAGATATAGATATAGATATAGATTCAGGAAAATGATTTACAGGGAAAGTTTGCTGTGCTAGATTTGAGGATGGGTATAATGCCTACCTAAAAGGTAGATTGCCACTATGGAAATTTTTGCCACTGATCAGTGTATTGTTTGTGAGTACAACATTTTTCTCTGTAATAAATCTACCTGTCTTCTCTATATTATGCTATTGTGTATTACCTGAATTCTTTCTAAAGAGATAAGAAAAGCTGGGGAACTACAGAAAAATCCAGAGTAAAATCCTGCTGATAAGAATATGGCATATTGGTAGAGAATTAGCCTAGCACTTTGAGATATAGATAGGCAGATAGGTAGATAGATAGATAGATAGATAGATAGATAGATAGATAGATAGATAGATAGATAGTGTTCCACCAGATAAATGTAAATGCTGCTTTACTCTGTTAAAAAACTTTGGATTTCTGAATTACTTCTTTGGAAGTAAACATAAAATTCGAGATGATAAATAGAAATTCGAGATGATAAGTAGGTAAGGTTTAACTCTTGCAATGTGGTCATTGATAATCTCAATCATAAGACCTCTCTATAATATAAAAATAGTAGTTATTCCCTCATGTGCATACTTGCCTAATTTGTTATAAAATTCCTGTGAGGACCATAATTTTCATGTTTAATTGTGTGACCCCTGTGACTTGATGTATTTGATTTGTTTATCCAACACAATAGAATGAGAAATTATAAATAAAATCATTTATCCTTTCATTACTTTTATTTACAATGTCTCAGTATTTATGTTTGAGCCTAAAATTATATCCTTTCAACTGTCCTTCTTGAATTACTTATGTTTAATATCCATAGCATCATTTCAATTTGATTTTAATGAACTTATACTAGTGGAGGAAAAAAATTGTTTGCTCTTCAAAATATAAAGATATATTGGAAAGTTAGGAACTGCTCAAAAATCAGGAAGTACCTCTAAGTGAATGAGTCCCAAACTTGTTGCACTTTTCTCTATCAGATGTACCAACATTATATTGAATTCTCTGAAATCTTTCTGTAATCTCCTCTTGCTGGAATCATTATCATTTAGAAATTTGTTCACCAGGAAGTACATAGACATCATATTTCTGAGTTCCATAAAGAATTAATTCATCAGAATTTCTGATCTAAAAGTCTTTTAAATAAGAGTTTTAGTCTTGGCATTGAAACTGTATGATTTGCTAACACTACAAAAATAGGTGAATGTGTGGTAGGGAATGCAAGTTCTACTAGTGCTTCCCAAATCTGCCTCAACCATATGAAATATCTGATGGCCACATGAAAACTTGTCTCCAATCTGCTTCTGGAGTTGGTGATTTAGTAAGTGAGGTATACAAGTAAGTACTTCATAATTTATACATTTCTTGAAGATACTGATATTTCTAGTCTAGGGACTATATTTTGAGTATCCTCTCCTGGAAAAAAATTGATCTTTCTTATATTTCTTTTAAAGTTATTGACCTGAATGACACACTCAGATTTCTGTGTATTTCTGTGAGGATGCCATTTAATTTTTTGAAAAGGAGGGGGAAATAACCATATTTAGGATCTACTTTGCACACTTATGGGATGAAGAATGCATTGGCAAGAAAAACTTCAGGCACAGCTTTGCTTCAGAACTGAGAAAAATCTCTGAGGAAGGGACTGGTAGTTGAATGATATCTGTTAAGTATACTTATAGCAACTTCGTTGAGGGGACCTCAAGTTGACATTGGCATATCTATTACAAGCAGTATTAAACCTTAAAGACAGTAAGTACATGAGGTTGTGTTGATGGTTTTATATCAAAGGTATTGCTCCACACTTCATTATAATTAACTCGATTTGGTTTTATGCATTAATTTTAAAAATCTATTTTTCTTTCATTGTTTAAAGTTTTGTTAGTGCTACTATCTCTTTGCAATTCCATTTTCCTTACTGACATATTTTCTGATATGTTCATAGGTAAGGCCTATTCCTATATGTCTCATCTCATGTACAGCATGTTTCTGAGTAAGTATTCCACCTAAACTACAAGACCAGAGAGGGTGATGTGGAGAAAACAAAGAGGCATGGCAGAAGTAAAAGTTGGTTACAGTTCAAAATCATCAAAATTCATTGTATACATGTATGAAATTTTTATTTACTTTATTTTTTTATTCGATATATTTTTTATTTACATTTCAAAAGGTTTCCCCTTTTCTAGACCCCATTCCCCAAAAGTCCCATAAGCCCACTTCCTGCCCCCTGTTCTCCCACCCACCCCTTCCCACTTCCCCGTTCTGGTTTTGCCCTATACTGCTTCACTGAGTCTTTCCAGAATAAGGAGCCACACCTCCGTTCCTCTTGTACCTCATTTGATGTGTGGATTATGTTTTTGGTATTCCAGTTTTCTAGGTTAATATCCACTTATTAGTGAGTGCATACCATGATTGATCTTTTGAGACTGGGTTAACTCACTTAGTATGATGTTCTCCAGCTCCATCCATTTGCCTAATAATTTCATGAATTCATTGTTTCTAATGGCTGAATAGTACTCCATTGTGTATATACACCACATTTTTTGCATCCACTCTTCTGTTGAGGGATACCTGGGTTCTTTCCAGCATCTGGCAATTATAAATAGGGCTGCTATGAACATAGTGGAGCATGTATCCTTATTACATGCTGGGGAATCCTCTGGGTATATACACAGGAGTGGTATAGAAGGATCTTCCAGAAGTGATGTACACAGTTTTCTAAGGAAACACAAGACTGATTTCCAGAGTGGTTGTACTAATTTGCAACCCCACCAGCAGTGGAGGAGTGTTCCTCTTTCTCCACATCCTTGCCAACACCTTTTTCAGCATCTAATGAAATGACCATGTGGTTTTTTCCTTTGAGTTTGTTTATGTAGTGGATTGCATTGATGGATTTCCATATATTGATCCATATCTGCATCCCTGGGATGAAGCCTACTTGATCATGGTGAATGATCATCTTGATGTATTCTTGGATTCAGTTAGCAAGCATTTTATTAAGTATTTTTGCATCGATGTTCATATGGGAAATTGGTCAGAAGTTCTCTTTCTTTGTTGGATCTTTGTGTGGTTTTGGTATCAACGTAATTGTGACTTCATAGAACGAGTTGGGTAGTGTTTCTTCTGTTTATATTTTGTGGAATAGTTTGAAGAGTTTTGGTGTTAGGTCTTCTTTGAAGATCTGATAGAATTCTGCACTAACATCTGCTGTCTTCTGAGTTTTTAAACTTAGCCATTCTGATAGGTGTAAGGTGAATTCTCAGGGTTGTTTTGATTTCCATTTCCCTGATGACTAATAAAGTTGAGCAATTTTTAAGATGTTCCTCCGCCATCTGAAGTTCTTCGGGTGAGAATTCTTTGTTTAACTCTCTACTCCATTTTTTAATAGGGTTATTTGGTTTTCTGGGGTCTAACTTCTTGAGTTCTTTGTATATATTGGATAGTAGCCCTCTATCTGATGTAGGGTTGGTGAAGATCTTTTCCCAATTTGTTGGTTGCCGATTTGTCCTTTTGATGGTGTCCTTTGCTTTACAGAAACTTTGTAATTTTATGAGGTCCCACTTGTCAATTCTTGACCTTAGAGCATAAGCTATTGGTGTTCTGTTCAGGAACTTTCCCCCTGTACCGATGTCCTCAAGGGTCTTCCCCAGTTTCTTTTCTATTAGCTTCAGAGTGTCTGGCTTTATGTGGAGGTCCTTGATCCATTTGGAGTTGAGCTTAGTACAAGCAGACAAGGATGGATCAATTCGCATTCTTCTGCATGCTGACCTCCAGTTCAACCAGCACCATTTGTTGAAAAGGTTATCCTTTTTCCATTGGATGTTTTCAGCCCCTTTGTTGAAGTGTCCATAGGTGTATGGGTTCATTTCTGGATCTACAATCCTGTTCCATTGATCCACCTTCTGTCACTTTACCAATACCATGCAGTTTTTAACACTATTGCTCTGTAGTATTGCTTGAGGTCAGGGATACTGATTCCCCAAGAATTTCTTTTGTTGTTGAGAATAGTTTTAGCTATCCTGGGCTTTTTGTTATTCCAGATGAATTTGAGAATTGCTCTTTCTAACTCTGTAAAGAATTGAGTTGGGATTTTAATGGGTATTGCATTGAATCTGTATATTGCTTTTGGTATATTGGCCATTTTAACTATATTAATCCTGCTGATCCATAAGCATGGGAGTTTTTTCCATTTTTTGAGGTCTTCTTCCATTTCCTTCTTCAGAGTCTTGAAGTTCTTGTCATACAAATCTTTCACACCTTTGGTAAGAGTCACCCCAAGGTACATTATACTGTTTGTGGCTATTGTGAAGGGGGTCATTTCCCTAATCTCTTTCTCAGCCTGCTTATCCTTTGAATATAGGAAGGGTACTACTGATTTGCTTGAGTTGATTTTATAACCTGCCACTTTGCTGAAGTTGTTTATCAGCTATAGGAGTTCTCTAGTGGAGTTTTTTGGGTCACTTAGGTAGACTATCCTATCATCTGCAAATAATGATAGTTTGACTTCTCCTTTTCCAATTTGTATCCCTTTGACCTCCTTATGTTGTCTAATTGCCCGAGCTAGTACCTCAAGTACAATATTGAAAAGATAAGGAGAAAGTGAGCAGCCCTGTATAGTCCCTGATTTTAGTGGGATTGCTTCAAGTTTCTCTCCATTTAGTTTGATGCTGGCTACTGGTTTGCTGTATATTGATTTACTCTATTTAGGTATGGGCCTTGAATTCCTGTTCTTTCCAAGACTTTAAGCATGAAAGGATGCTGAACTTTGTCGGATGCTTTTTCAGCATCCAATAAAATGACCATATGGTTTTTTTTCTTTGAGTTTGTATATGTAGTGGATTACATTGATGGATTTCTGTATATTGAACCAACCCTGCATCCCTGGAATAAAGCCTACTTGATCATAGTGGATGATCGTTTTTATGTGTTCTTAGATTCAGTTGGCAAGAATTTTATTGAGTATTTTTGCATCGATGTTCATAAGGGAAATTGGGCTGAAGTTCTCTTTCTTTGTTGGATCTTTGTGTGGTTTTGGTATCAGTGTAATTCTGGCTTCATAGAATGAGTTGGGTAGATTTCCTTCTGTTTCTATTTTGTGAAATAGTTTGAAGAGTATTGGTGTTCAGTCTTCTTTGAAGTTCTGATAGAATTCTGCACTGAAACCATCCGCTCCTGTGATTTTTTTTTTTTTTGGTTGGAAGACTTTCTATGGTCCCTTCTATTTCTTTAGGGGTTATGGGACTGTTTAGATGATCTATTTGATCCTGATTTAATTTTGGTATTTGGTATCTGTCTAGGAAATTGTCCATTTCCTCCAGATTCTCCAGTTGTGTTGAGTATCGGCTTTTGTAGTAGGATCTGATGATTTTTTGGATTTCCTCAGTTTCTGTTGTTATATCCCCCTTTTCATTTCTAATTGTGTTAATTTAGATACTTTCTCTGTGCCCTTTGCTCAGTCTGGCTAAAGGTTTATCTATTTTGTTGATTTTCTCAAAGAACCAGCTCATGGATTCGTAGATTCTTTGTATGGTTCTCTTTGTTTCCACTTGATCGATTTCAGCCCTGAGTTTGATGATTTCCTGTCTTCTACTCCTCTTGGTTGAATAAGAAGATCGAACTAATCCCATGCCTCCTATCAGATCACTATGGAGTAAGTGTGGTTACTTACTTTTTTGTTCCAGGGGTTTCAGTTGTGTCGTTAAGCTGCTAGTGTATGCTCTCTCCATTTTCTTTTTGGAGGCACTTAGGGCTATGAGTTTTCCTCTTAGTACTGCTTTCATTGTGTCCCAAAGATTTGGGTATGTTGTACCTTCATTTTCATTAAATTCTAAAGTCTCTGATTTCTTTCTTTATTTCTTCTTTGACCAAGGTGTCATTGAGTAGAGTATTGTTAAGCCTCCATGTGTATGTGGGCTTTCTGTTGTTTTTCTTGCTATTGAAAACCACACTTACTCCATAGTGATCTGATAGGAGGCATGGGATTAGTTTGATCTTCTTATATTTGTTGAGGTCTGTCTTGTATCCAATTATATGGTTGATTTTGTAGAAGGTACCATGAGGTCCTGAGAAAAAGTTATATTCTTTTGCTTTAGGGTGAAATGTTCTATAAATATCAGTCAGATCCAATTGGGCCAAAGCTTCAATTAGTTTTACTGTGTCCCTGTTTAGTTTCTGTTTTCCTGATCAGTCCATTGAGGAGAGTGGATTGTTGAAGTCTCCCACAATTATTGTGTTAGGTGCAATGTGTGCTTTGAGTTTTAGTAAAGTTTCTTTTATGAATGAGGGTGCCCTTGCATTTGGCACATAGATGTTCAGAATTGAAAGTTCTTCTTGGTGGATTTTTCCTTTGACCAGCAAGAAGTGTCCTTCTGTGCCTCTTTTGATGACTTTAGATTGAAAGTCAATTTTATCTGATATTAGAATTGCTACTCTGGCTCATTTTCTGAGACCATTGGCTTGTAAAATTGTCTTCCAGCCTTTTACTCTAAGGTAGTTTTTGTCTTTGACACTGAGGTGTGTCTCGTGTATGCAGCAAAATGTAGGGTCCTGTTTCCTTATCCAGTCTGTTAGTCTATGTCTTTTTATTGGGGAATTGAATCCATTGATGTTAAGAGATATTAAGGATTAGTGATTATTATGTCCTGTCATTTTTGATGTTATTTTTATATTTGGGTGGTTATCTTCTTTTGGGTTTGATGAAGGAAAGTAATTATCTTTCTTTTTCCAGGGTGTAGTTTCCCTCCTTGTATTGGAGTTTTCCTCCTATTTTTCTTTGCAGAGCTGGGTTTGTGGAAAGATATTATGTAAATTTGGTTTTGTCATGGAATATTTTGGTTTCTCCATCTATGGTGAATGACAGTTTTGCTGGGTATAGTAGCCTTGGCTGACATTTGTGTTCTCTTAGAGTCTGCATGAGATCTGCCCAGGATCTTCTAGCTGTCATGGTCTCTGGTGTGGTCTGGTATGATTCTGATAGGTCTTCCTTTATATGTTACTTGGCCTTTTTCTCTTACTGCCTTTAATATTCTTTCTTTGTTTAGTGCATTTGTGGTTTTGATTATTATGTGACAGGACGTATTTCTGCTCAGGTCCAGTCTGTTTGGAGTTCTGTGGGCTTCTTGTATATTCATGGGCATCTCTTTCTTTAAGTTGGGAAAGTGTTCTTCCATAATTTTGTTGAAGATATTTGCTGGCCCTTTCAGTTGTAAATCTTCACTCTCCTCTATACCTATAATCCTTAGGTTTGGTCTTCTTATTGTATCCTGGATTTCCTGGATGTTCTGGGATACAAGCTTTTTGCATTTCACATTTTCTTTGTCTGTTACGTCAATGGTTTCTATGGTATCTTCAGCATCTGAGATTCTTTTTTCTATCTCTTGTATTCTGTTGTTGATATTTGCATCTATGGCCCCTTATTTCTTCTCAAGGTTTTCTATCTCCAAAGTTGTCTCCCTTTGTGATTTCTTAGTTGTTTCTACTTCTGTTTTTGATCCAGGATGGTTTTCCTCAGTTCCATCATTTGTTTGTTTGTGTTTTTCTGTAATTCTTTAAGAGATTTTTGTGTTTCCTCTTTCATGAATTCTGCATGTTGACTCAAGTTCTCTTGCATTTCTTTAAGTTTTGTGTGTGTGTGTGTGTGTGTGTGTGTGTGTGTTTCTTCTTTATTGGCTTCTATCTCTTGAGCCTTATTCTCCTGAATTTCTTTAAGTGATCTTTGTGTTTTCATTATACAGGTCTCTAGCTTACTCATGTTCCCCTGTATTTCTTTAAGAGATTCATTTATGTCCTTTTTGTGTTCTTCTAGTAGCATCATGACCAGTGATTTTAAATCTAAATCTTGTTTCTCTGGTGTATTGGCATAACCAGGACTTGCTGATGTTGGAGAGTTTGGTTCAGACACTGCCATATTGCCTAGATTTCTGTTAGTAGTGTTCCTGCATTTGCCCTTTGCCATCTTGTTCTCCGGCATTCGTTGGTCTTGTCTCTGGCTGGTGTTTGAACCTCCTGAGAGGCACTAGGGCTATTTCTGCAACACTGGATGGTTGGGTTTCCCCTGTTGCAGATTGCTGATGTGCTGTCCTCTTCTTAGGTGCCCTTGCAGACCTAGTGTGCTTTGTCCCATATTGTATCTGTGAACCAGGCGGTGCCCGTTTGCTCCTTCAGGGAGTGCTGAGGGTGTATGCTGCGGGACCTTTTCTGAGTGGTGATCACTCTGCTGGGCAGCCAAACTCTGAACCAGGTTGGTGCACACAAGGCTAGCCTAGGTGCTCAGGACCTGGCAGGCCAAGGTCCGAGCAAAGTTCCCCTCAGGGCTATGAGTGTTAATTGGATCTATCAGGTGGCCAGGATGACAGCGTGTGCGTGCTCCCTGAAAGTACTGGGAGAATCTGCTGGGCTAACAACCTCCTGGTCAGGTTGGCACACAGATAGCCCACTGAGCAGCCCAGGTCTTGGGGGGCAGTCCAGGGCCTGTAGGGACCTAGACCTCCACTATGTTAGCCTCAGGCTATGCCTGTTAGCTGGCTTTGCCTGCTAGAACTCTCTGGCGTCCTGTAGGCAAAATGGAAGCATGCTGGGCTGGGCAAACAACCTCCTGGCTGGGTTGGCACCCTGATGGCGCCTCCGACCAGCCAAGGGCCTGGGTGCAGGCCAACACCCATTGGGCTTAGACCCCCGTGATGTTGGCCTTCGGTTATATTTGCGTACCTCAATCTGTCTGATTTCTCTGGTGTCCAAGGCCCAAAATGAAGGTGAGTCTCTCGTAACTGACTGGTAGGAGGCAGAGTTCTGAAGTGCATGTATGACATTTTTGAAGAATAAATAAAAGTTATTGTGATCATCAGAAGGTGCTATGAAAGCTTACATTATGTAATCATAGCTTACATGCCTCATCAAAGAAATAATTTTTTAATACACAGAACATTACAGAGAAATCATAATTGGTCATCATATGGTACCCATCTCAAATGGACATATTTTCGACACAACTTCAGTATGTAAGGCTCAGAAAATACTGATGAGGATGAGTGAAAAAATTTCAGAGCCACAGGACCAGTAAGTTGGGTGAAAGATTCTCTTTCCTGGAAATGAGAGTGAGGAAGCAGCCATCATACCTCAACCATATGTCTACTTAAATAAGACCTATACAAAGAAAACATGAGAAGCCATGATTATTCATGGGAAGCTGGGAACTATACAAGGCCATAATCTTAAATGAAGAACAGGTAACTAAAGAAATATAAATAAGGAAAAAATAGTTATTCCCAGGGACAAACTTTTTAATTACTTTTCTAGTACCAGTTGATCAGCCTTGAATCTATACAGCTACAAATAACATAGAATAGACAGAGTAGGTTGAATACATGCATGTGTGTATGCATTTACATAAGTGTGTGACAATAAAAAAGAGTGGCCATGGATTTGAAAGGTAGCAAAAGAAAATAGGTGAGATAAGTTGAGCTATGAAACAGAGAAATTATATATTTACATATTTTAATTTCAAAAATAAAAATTAACAGTGTTGTCTTCAACTTTGTGAAACATATCCAATTTTACTAACAGTAAAGTTATTATCATGTTATTTCTTGATAATTTGCTTTACAGACTTCTATGTTTGTGTGTACTTATAATTTTAAGCTTAATAAAGCAGATATTATGTTACTGGCTAATGTAAATGCAGAATTATTGATGTCATTAAATGGCAAATAATTTGTTATTAAATATTGGCTAGAAGAGCACATTATATAAGATTTCTAAAGATTATTGATTTCTTAACATTTGTACATATATGTCCAAGATTGAGAAAACTTTTTTATGGTTTTCTTCAGTACCATTGCCTGACAACAAATAGTAAAGATTGTGCAAAAAATACTATCAATTTATTAGATTTTTTAGGTTTGAGGAGCTAAGGTCAGAGAGTCTCACTCGGTTTTACTTTATTGAAAACCTAGTGAGAACCTATTTCTCTTCCATTACAAGCTTATTGATACTGCCTAAAATTTTAGGCTTCAGGCTACCTTTTTCTGTGACACAAGCCAACAATAAAATGTTTCAAGTTGTTCAGTTGTAGTATCATTTTTCTCTGACCATGGCCTGAATATTTGCCTAGTTAATGATCCATGTAATTAGATTGAGTCTAACTGGCAATCAGTGTACATGGGAGGCCTTAACATCTAGTACCTGCTCAATCTCTTACTTCATTACTTTATAGTTTTTATAACCCTTTTCAGTGAATTTATGTTAGGTTTATAGAAAATATTTTTGAATGTTAATTTTATATCTTCCTTCTTTGCTGGAAGCCTAAATATAATCTTATAAAAATTGTGCTTACATTGTTGATAGTAGCATTATTTTTATTGAATAGGAACATTTTGCAATGGTAACACTTTAATCCCAGCCTGAGTTATAGTTTATTTTTTCATAATAGGTTATTGAATATTCTCATGTATCAATTCTTGGAACTTGACTGAATGCCCTTGTGACTCCACCAACTCTCAGATCCTTATGTTCTCTGCATCAAGTTTTTGATGCAGAATGTAGCCTTGTAATGATATATATTCTGCATGATGATATTCATAGAACATCATTCCTTTTCATTTATTTTATTCTGTGCATATTTTGCACATGAACAATAATAAATGAAAAGTAGATTTAGTAGATTTAGGACATAATCTTACATTATTTCTTGTTTTCAGTAATAAATGTGTTCCATGAAATGACCAGTGTTGCCACAATTATTATAGAAATATTGGCAACTAATGTGGTGATTGATGTAACCTAATAAAAACAATAAGAACAGGTACACAGTTCAACCCCAGGCTGAGCTCTAGGAATGCCAGAGTCATTCTAGCCAGGAGCTAGAATGAACTCAAGTTGATCTTGCCCAGAAATCTCATTGTAATGGATATGTACAATGGAAGTGATATGTTGCAGTAGTATCCAATTCTATGGAGAATGGAATAACATAAAATGTCAAAAAATAATGGAGTTTCATATTTCATTTTTATAGAAGGTCTACAAAAATATATAAACATTCTAAACATAAAATTTATAACCATCAATATTGTATATAAAGTATAAAATCTGACAAGAGTGCAAGGAAAGGGAATGAATTCATTGCTTAGAAATTGATTTTGTTACAAAAATAAGACGATAGAATAATTATAGATAATTTAACAAACTAAAACTAGTAGAAAACATAAACTAAAGAAACATCCACATATTCATATATTCTTCAAGATATAACAATTTTAAATGTTTGGAATTCTAAAGATTCTAGAGGAAGAGTTAATAGAGTCAAAAATATATAATAATTATTAAGATTTAAATCATTTTTATTGACCACCTATAATAAAATTGAATTTGCAATAGAATTAGATTATATCTCAAATATTTAAATACTAGTAAAAATAAATGCAACCCATTTTCACTGATGTTACAAGGTATTAGTAAATATTTTATATATAAAAATATAGTAAATTAAAATATGTGATATATGACAAATAATAGAAGAACAAAAATATATAATTTATTTATTAAAAAACAAAACCAACTAACACCAAAATAACCAGATGTCAAAATTCAAATGTAGGAATGTTAATAATAGAAATCAAGGCAATATGGCAGCATCTGAACCCAGTTCTCCAACAACAGCAAGTCATGGATACCCCCACACACCAGAAAAACAAGGTTTGGATTTAAAATCACTGGTCATGAGGCAGTTGGAGGAAAAGAAAAAGGACATAAATAAATTTCTTAAAGACATACAGGAGAACATGAATAAGTTAGAAGTCCTTACAATGGAAACAGAAAAATTACTTAAAGAAAATCAGTAGAATATGGGCCAAAGGAGAAATAAAGAAAGAAATCAGAGACTTTTTAGAATTTAATGAAAATGAGGACACAACATACCCAAATCTTTAGGACACAATGAAAGCAGTGCTAAGAGGAAAACTCATAACCCTGAGTGCCTCCAAAAAGAAAATGGAGAGTGCATACACTAGCAGCTTAACAACACACCTAAAAGCCCTGGAACAAAAAGAAGCCAATTCTTCCAGGAGGAGTAGAAGACAGGAAATCATCAAACTCAGGGCTGAGGTCAAGTGGAAGCAAAGAGAACCATATAAAGAATCAACGAATCCAGGAGTTGGTTCTTTGAGAAAATCAACAAGATAGATAAACCCTTAGCCAGACTGAGCAAAGGGCACAGAGAAATTATACAAATTAACTAAATTAGAAATGAAAAGGGGGATATAGCAACAGAAACTGAGGAAATCCAAAAATTCATCAGATCCTACTACAAAAGCCTCTACTCAACACAACTCAAGAATCTGGAGGAAATGGACAATTTCCTAGACAGATACCAAATATCAAAATTAAATCAGGATCAAATAGATCATCTAAACAGTCCCATAACCCCTAAAGAAATAGAAGGGGTCATAGAAGGTCTTCCAACCAAAAATAGCACAGGACCAGATGGCTTCAGTGCAGAATTCTATCAGAACTCCAAAAAGACCTAACACCAATACTTTCAAACTATTCCACAAAATAGAGACAGAAGGAACACTACCCAATTCCTTGTATGAAGCCACAAATTACACTGATACCAAAGCCAAACAACAATCAAACAAAGAAAGAGAACTTCAGACCAATTTCCCTTATGAACATTGATGTAAAAATACTCAATAAAATTCTTGCCAACTGAATCCAAGAACACATAAAAACGATCATCCACCATGATTAAGTAGGCTTTATTCCAGGGAAGCAGGGTTGGTTCAATATACAGAAATCCATCAATGCAATCCACTACATAAACAAACTCAAAGAAAAAAACCCACATGGACATCTCATTAAATGCTGGAAAAGCATGACAAAATTCAGCATCCGTTCATGCTTAAAGTCTTGGAAAGAACAGGAATTCTAGGCCCATACCTAAACATAGTAAAAGCAATATACAGTAAACCGGTAGCAAGCATCAAACTAAATGGAAAGAAACTTGAAGCAATCCCACTAAAATCAGGGACTAGACAGGGCTTTCCCCTTTCTCCTTATCTTTTCAATATTGTACCTGAGTTATTAGCTCAGGCAATTAGACAACATAAGGAGGTCAAAGGATACAAATTGGAAAGAAAGAAGTCAAACTATCATTATTTGCAGCTGATATGATAGTCTACCTAAGTGACCCAAAAAATTCCACTAGAGAACTCCTACAGCTGGTAAACAACTCCAGCAAAGTTGCAGGTTATAAAATCAACTCAAGCACATCAGTAGCCTTCCTATACTCAAAGGATAAGAAGGCTGAGAAAGAAATTAGGGAAATGACACCCTTCACAATAGCCACAAACAGTATAAAGGACCTTGGGTGACTCTTACCAAACATGTGAAAGATCTGTATGACAAGAACTTCAAGACTCTGAAGAAGGAAATTGAAGAAGACGTAAAAAAAATGAAAAAACCTCCCATGCTCATGGATCTGCAGGATTAATATAGTTAAAATGGCCAATATACCAAAAGCAATATACAGATTCAATGCAATACCAATCAAAATCCCAACTCAATTCTTCAGAGTTAGAAAGAGCAATTCTCAAATTCATCTGTGATAACAAAAAACCCAGGATAGCTAAAACTATTCTCAACAACAAAAGAAATTCTTGGGGAATCAGTATCCCTGACTTCAAGCAATACTACTGAGCAATAGTGCTAAAAACTGCATGGTATTGGTACAGTGACAGGAAGGTGGATCAATGGAACAGGATTGTAGATCCAGAAATGAACCCATACACCTATGGCCACTTCGAGAAAGGGGCTGAAAACATCCAATGGAAAAAAGTATAACCTTTTCAACAAATGGTGCTGGTTGAACTGGAGGTCAGCATGCAGAAGAATGCGAATTGATCCATCCTTGTCTGCTTGTACTAAGCTGAACTCCAAATGGATCAAGGACCTCCACATAAAGCCAGACACTCTGAAGCTAATAGAAAAGAAACTGGGGAAGACCCTTGAGGACATCGGTATAGGGGGAAAGCTCCTGAACAGAACACCAATAGCTAATGCTCTAATGTCAAGAATTGACAAGTGGGACCTCATAAAATTACAAAGTTTCTGTAAAGCAAAGGACACCATCAAAAGGACAAATCGGCAACCAAGAAATTGGGAAAAGATCTTCACCAACCTTACATCAGATAGAGGGCTACTATCCAATATATACAAAGAACTCAAAAAGTTAGACCCCAGAAAACCAAATAACCCTATTAAAAAATGGGGTAAAGAGTTAAACAAAGAATTCTCACCTGAAGAACTTCGGATGGCGGAGAAACATCTTAAAAAATGCTCAACTTTATTAGTCATCAGGGAAATGCAAATCAAAACAACCCTGAGAATTCACCGTATATCTGTCAGAATGGCTAAGTTTAAAAATTCAGAAGACAGCAGGTGTTAGTGCAGAATTCTATCAGATCTTCAAAGAAGACCTAACACCAAAACTCTTCAAACTATTCCACAAAATAAAAACAGAAGGAACACTACCCAACTCATTCTATGAAGTCACAATTACACTGATACCAAAACCACACAAAGATCCAACAAAGAAAGAGAACTTCTGACCAATTTCCCTTATGAACATCGATGCAAAAATACTTAATAAAATGCTTGCCAACTGAATCCAAGAATACATCAAGATGATCATTCACCATGATCAAGTAGGCTTCATCCCAGGGATGCAGAAATGGATCAATATATGGAAATCCATCAACGCAATCCACTACATAAACAAACTCAAAGAAAAAAACCACATGGTCATTTCATTAGATGCTGAAAAAGCATTTGAGAAAATTCAGCATCCTTTCATGCTAAAAGTGCTGAAAAGAACAGGAATTCAATGCCCATACCTAAACATAGTAAAAGCAATATACACCAAACTGATTGCCAACATCAAAGGAAATGGAGAGAAACTTGAAGCACTCCCACTAAAATCACGGACTAGACAACGCTGCCCCCTCTCTCCATATCTTTTCAATATAGCATGTGAAGTTCTGGCTAAAACAATTAGACAACATTAGGAGGTCCAAGCGATACAAATGGGAAAGGAAGAATTCAAACTATCACTATTTGCAGATGATATGATAGTATTCTTAAGTGACCCAAAAAACTCCACCAGAGAACTCCTTCAGTTGATAAACAACTTCAGCATATTGGCAGGTTATAAAATCAACTCAATCAAATCAGTAGCCTTTCTATTCTCAAAGGATAAGAAGGCTGAGAAAGAAATTAGGGAAATGACACCCTTCAGAATAGCCACGAACTGCATAAAGTACCATGGTGTGACTTTAACCAAACAATTGAAATATTTGTATGACAAGAACTTCAGGTCTCTGAAGGAGGAAATTGAAGAAACCTTGAGAAAATGAAGAAAATCTTCCATGCTCATGGATTGGCAGGATTGATATAGTTAAATTGGCAATCTTGCTAAAAGCAATATACAGATTCAACACAATCCCTCTCAAAATCCAAAATCAGTTCTTCATAGAGATAGAAAGAGCAATTCTCAAATTCATCTGTAATAACAAAAAATCCCAGATAGCTAAAAAAATTCTCAACAGTAAAAGTACTACTTCTGGGGTAGTCAGTATCCTGGACCTCAAGCAATACTACAGAACAACAGTGATAAAAATCTGCATGGTATTGGCACAGTGACAGGCAGTTGCATCAACGAAATAGGATTGAAGACCCAGAAATGGACCCACACACCTATGGTCACTTGATCTTCTACAAAGGAGCTGAAAATACCCAGTAGAAAAACATAGCCTTTTCAACAAATTGTGTGGGTTCAATTGGAGGACAGCATGCAGAACAATGTGAATTGATCCATTCATATCTCCTTGTACTAAGATCAACTCCATGTGAATCAAGGACCTCCACATAAAGCCAGACACACTACAACTAATAGAAACAAAACTGGGGAGGATCCTTGAGGACATGGACACAGGGGTATAGTTCCTGAACAGAACACCAATAGCTTTTGCTCTAAGATCAAGAATTGACAAATGGGACCTCATAAAATTACAAAGTTTCTGTAATGCAAAGGATACCATCATAAGGGCAAAACAGCAACCAACAAATTGGGAAAAAATCTTCACCAACCCTACATCCAACAAGTGGTAATATCCAATATATACAAGAACTCAAGAAGTTAGAACACAGGGAACCAAATAGCCCAATTAAAAAAGGGGTACAGAGCTAAAGAAAGAATTTTCACCTAAAGAACTTCAGATGGCTGAGAAGCACTTTAAGAAGTGTTCAACATCGTTAGTCATTAGGGAAATGCAAATCAAAACAACCCTGAGATTTCACCTCACCCCAGTCAGAATGGCTAAGATTAAAAACTCAGGAGACAGCAGGTGTTGGCAAGGATGCAAATTAAGAGGAACACTCCTTCACTGCTGGTTGGATTGCAAGCTGGTACAACCACTCTGGAAATCAGTCTGGCAGTTCCTCAGAAAACTGGGCATGACACTTCCAGAGGACCCTGCTATACCACCCCTGGGCATATACCCAGAGGATTCCCCAGCATGTAATAAGGATACATGCTCCACTATGTTCATAGCATCCCTATTTATAATAGCCAGAAGCTGGAGAGAACCAAGATGTTCCTCAACGGAGGAATGGATAAAAAAAATGTGGTATATATAAAAAATGGAGTACTATTCAGCCATTAGAAACAATGAATTCATGAAATTCTTAGGCAAATGGATGGAGTTGGAGAACATCAGACTAAGTGAGGTAACCCAGTCTCAAAAGTTCAATCATGGTATGCACTCACTGATAAGAAGATATTTGCCTAGAAACTTGGAATACCCAAGACTTAATCCACACATCAAATGATGTCCAAGAAGAATGGAGGAGTGGCCCCTGGTTCTGGAAAGGCTCAGTGGAGCAGTTTAGCGCAATTCCAGAACAGGGAAGTGGGAAGGGATGGATGGGGGAACAGGGAGAGGGAAGAAGGCTTGTGGTTCTTTGGGGGAGGTGGGATCCAGGAAAGGGGAAATCATTTGAAATGTAAATAAAGAATATATTGAATTAAAAAAACCCACATAAATTTGAAAATACATAACAGCTAAATATTTGTATTGCATGAATACATTTTTATTAATTAAACTGGGTGATAATAAAAATAAGAATATAGGACTATGTAATTCAGTGAAAGAATATTTATCTATTATGTTAGAGGCTCTAGATTCACAAAGATATCTTAAATATTTTGGAATACAAATTAGAATAGTTCAATAAATCTAAAAAGTTCTTTTCTGAAAATATCCTTAAATAATACAAAATGTAACACCATTTATTACATGCCATTATTTATTGAAAAGGTTTCTTTTATAAATTCGTTTATAAAAAACAAAAATAAAACCAAACTAGTAGATAAAGTGAATAGGCAATGAGTTAAAAACAAGATAAAAAGAGACTTTAGAATGTATAATATTAATAAACATAGTTCTATAGATGTACATTATTCAAATAAGTAAAAGTGAAAGGAAAATATTTCTATCAGGTAATTAAAATCAATTCACACACATTTTTAATAGGTTAATAAATGCAGATGACAGAAAACAGCACTATTCATATTGTCAATGCTTTCAAACAGAATAGTTTGTTTCTCATCAACTTTAGTTAAAAATGATTCACTTTTAAAATTTCAAAGCAAAGAAAGAGGACAGAGGAAAAGGGAAAGACAGAACAAGAGACAAAAAGGAAGATGGAGAGACAGAGATATTACAAACAAAATTCTACATAACTCTCAGAATGCTAATGTAATAAATGATCAAGACATTCAAGAAAAGATAATTGGAGGAAAGACTTATCTTTACTAAAATAATTTTAAATTGTAGTTATTAAAGTAACACTGTTATTTGTTGAAACTAGATTGCACTGGGGTAACTCACAGAATGGTAGTAGAAAATTAGAACAAATTGCCAGAGTTAGTTTGAGGACAAGCAGAACAATTCTTTGAGAAGATGAGAGAAGCCAGATTAAATCAGTTTGCTTGGAGAGGAGTTTTAGCCTTAACAGTTGACTGGAAACAGCCAGCCAATGTTCAGAAAGAACTGAAAAGGGTAAGCTTATTCAGCAGGAAGCCTCTGAATCTGCAATTACATCTGGTGAATAAAAGCTAAATTTACACAAGCTGTCATTGACCAGGAAGATTCTCTGCTGCCTAGCTCTCACACTACTAGAGGGCACTAGGTCAGTTTTTGTTGGAAAAAGTCTTATTCATCTGTGAACTATAATAAAGATGGGTATGGTAAAATATGTCCCTTGATACAACTGTAGGATGAATGGTATTTAGGGAGCAAATTATTTTCTGATTGGACTTACAGCACATGCCAAAATGAGCAAATGTATACATGGCATTATAAATATGTCCAAGAATGCATAATTGGGAAGCTTAAAGTTCTGGGGTGAATATACTTCTGTTATTCTTTTAATGATATTAATAACATAGTATCAACTACCCTCTAAGCTTGTATCTCAATAGCCATATATCACTACAACACATGAACACAGTTTCTACCTGGTCAAAGTGCATAGCATGAGTGTCTGTGAAGATCTCATTCACACATGAGATATTTATTTAACTCTATTCCCAAGGTCTGTGGGCACCATGTGGCAATGAAGAAAGATCATAGGAGCCAGAGTTCACAGAGAACCAAAGTATAACAGCATCTTTTGTATTTAACTGAACTGCTGCTCTCATGAAATCAGAACAACCAGGATTACATGTCTAAAACCTGAACAACAACCTATAAGCATGTTAGAAATAAGAATAAAAATATAAAGATTCATCATCTCTTTACCAGAAATCTATAGCATGATTCTTTACTTACTGTTACGTGTCAGAATTTCTGCTTCATGAAAAAAAATACTATAAACACTCATTTTGAAACTACTGCTTAAGATTGTACTAAGCAGTTATGAATAGGAAAGCTTACAAAGTTAGCAAGTGTAATATGTTAAGAAATGTGGCACTTAACTGTTAGAGATGACAATATTATCTCATTAGAAAAAATATAAATTATGCAACTTAATAGAAGCTGATGTTTATACTATGAGTAGTCTTTTAAATGAATAATGTCCTTAATAAGCTCAAGTATTTGAACACTTGGTACTAACTTAGCAATGCTGTACATAGAGCCTTTCTGGAGTATGTCGCTTCTGGACACGGAGGGTTTTATAGCATGTGCCTTCTTGTTCTTTTTGCTTCCTGTGTGCAGACATGATGTGATCAATTGGCAGACTTCCTGTCTCCAACATCATACCTGTGGTTAGTGTGATATCCTGACCAGTATGGACTCTAACTTCTGAACAGTGAACATAAAATCTTTCTTCTTTAAGTTGCTTTGGTCACAGCATTTTGCAAAGCAACAACAAAAACTAATACAGCAAGCAAATGGTATCCTATTTGAGACTGGAGAGATGTTTTAGAGGTTACCAACAAAAACTGCTCTTCAGAAAACTTTTCTTCAGCTCACAGAATGTAATTGCTGAATCATATCTACTTGTAATTCCAGTTCCAGGAATATTCAGTGCTGTCATACATATACTGAAGCTAAGACTTATATGCATAAAATAAAAATAGAAATATGTATCTTATTTTAAAAAATGTTGGTTTTCTCTTTGTCTATTCATTCACCTATTTTCAATAATTTGAAACTTCATATATATATGAAGTGTTATAAATTATATAATTAAAAAATTGATCAGGACATAATGACCAATATTTGTATTTTGCAAATATCACTGAAAGCTAGGAAGGAAAACAGAGGATATTTCATAGTTTTAGATATAAGAATGAGGGGGTGCTTTGGAAATTTGAGATTGTCCATTATAGTTTATATGATCTCTTACAAACTTGAAATGAAAATTTCTTTGTTATGCTGAAGCATTTTATTATTACCATGATTATTCTCTATCCCATGTTTTTGTAATTTAGCTGTCTGAAAAATCATCATTTTTAGGGAGATTTTTAATCTGTTTTTGAGCTTATGTTTATATCAATTTCATGCAAATTAATTATGTAATATTAAGTAATCCAGGAATTCATAGAGCTATTGTAGTCTGCATCATTCACAAATATAACTCTAAAGTTTTCAATGTAAAACAAAGAATTGTTCTTTTATGCTATGAAACAACTGATTAAAATCACAATGCGCTTCTCTGAATAAAATATCAGTGGTAAAATGTAAATAAAAAAGCAAATTGCTTCATTCATCAAGTATTTTAAGCAGTTAAAATGAATGAAATCTCCTTTGAGAAAACATCTGACTAAGCAAAGGAATGGTTATGAGTTTGGGAAAGTGTTTAATGAACTTACTGGTTAAAATGTAGTTGCTATTTCAGAGCCCATTATTATGTATTTTAAATTAATTGAGTCTCCTTTGTTGAGAAATTTTCTTTTCTCTTTCCTTGTTAATATACCAAAATAAGTTATTTACAAACTCAAGTTAAAGCTAGATAATTATTAGGTCATAAAACTGATATCCATAGTAATATGTTCCTAAGAGGGGTTATGTCATGGTTTCAGATATTCAGATATCCAATACCATTTAAACAATGAAATAATCATCCAAGATCAAGCACAAGTTTTCTTCAATATGCTGAGGTTTATGGCTAGCCTTCATATTTACACCCTGCTTATTTAGAATGTGTGTGTATGTGTGTGTGTGCGTGCGCGTGTGTGTGTTATATGATATATAATCAATCACTGAATTAAGACAACAGGAGAGGTATTATAACATGGTCCTCTGGTAGTATTATGCCGAGTTTTCTGAGGAACCGCCAAACTGATTTCCAGATTGGTTGTACCAGCTTGCAAATCTCACCAGCAGTGGAGGAGTGTTTCTCTTTCTCTATAACTTCTCCAGCACCTGCTGTCTTCTAAGTTTTTGATCTTAGCCATTCTGACAGATATGAGGTGAAATCTCAGAGTTGTTTTGATTTGCATTTCCCTGATGACTGAGGATGTTGAACATTTCTTTACGTGCTTCTCAGCCTTTGTTTAGCTTTGTACCCAATTTTTAATAGGGTTATTTGGTCTCTGGGGTCTAACTTCTTGAGATATATATATATATATATATATATATATATAGATAGATAGATAGATATATAGATATAGATATATAGATATAGATATATAGATATATATATTAGATATTAACCCTCTGCTGGATGTGGACCCTGTTATACTACTCCTGGGCATATACCCAGAGGATTCCCCAGCATGTAATAAGGGCACACGTTCCACTATGTTCATTGCAGCCCTATTTATAATAGCATTAGCATGTCAAATGATGCTCAAGAAAAAGGATGAACAATGTATGGATACTCTGGTCCTTCTTAGAAGGGGGGACAAAATTCCTACAGAAGGAGATACAAAGACAAAGTGTCGAGCAAAGTCTGATGTAAGAATCATCCAGAGACTACCCCACCTAGTGATCCATCCCATATACAGTTACAAAACCCAGACACTATTATTGATGCCCACAAGTACTTACTGACCAGAGCTGGATATAGCTGTCACCTGGAAGGCTCTGTTAGTGCATGATAAATGCAGAGGGGGACACTCTCAGCCAGCCATTGAACTGAGCACAGGGATCCCAATGTGAGAGCTAGAGAAAGGATCCAAGCAGCTAAAGGGCTTTGCAGCACCATAGGAGGAACAACATGAGTCATCCAGCACTCCCAGAACTCCCAGGGACAAAACCATCAACCAGAGAGTGATCATGGAGTTACCCATGGCTTCAGACACATAGGCAGTAGAGTATGGCCTTGTTGGACATGAAAGGGAGGAGAGGCCCTAGGACCTGGAAAGGCTCAGTGCAGCAGTGTAGGGGAATACCAGGACAGGGAAGCAGAAGGAGCTTGATTGGGAAACAGGGGGAGGGGAGATGGCTTATGGCACTTGGGGGGAGGGGAAACCAGGAAAGGGGACAACCTTTGAAATGTAAGTGAAAAATATATTTAATATAAAAAAAAAAAAAACGTAAAAAAAACAGACAACAGGAGAAAGTACTTAGAGATGCCTTATCATTAGTTCCCTAAATTGGAAGTACTCATGTATCCTTCAAATGAATAAGTAAATAGTAGAACAGTTATATGATAGCATATTTTTTATTTGCACTCAACGTATATGAGCTATATGCTATGTGATGAGGATAAGACATTAAAATATATATTACCAGTAAAAAATATCTGTCTGAGAAGGAAAATTCTCTGTAATTCCAGCTGCACAGCATTCTGTGATATATGTGATATGAATTTCATTAAAGTGGCAGCATATCACTATCTCATTGTGTAAATGATAGGAGATATTCATTGTAATGGAAACTATATTATTTTTAATGATATTGATGTGCTAGAGTTAGTTTACTTTTTATAGCCACTGTAGTCCAGTGGAGAGGTCTATTAATAATAGCAAGAGTGACGTGAGCCCTGAATTTTCCACTCAATTTTGTTATAATCTTAAATATGTCTTAAGGAATATAGTTTGAAAATATTACCCTTATTCTATCAGACATAATAATATTTAAGTTATTACCTAAATATTCAAACCACATATTCCTAAAAATATTTTTATATATCTTGATTTATAAAATCATTTATTACTGAAGGCCATTAATGAGTCAAATAAATCTCAAGATTTAATTTGTTTAATCATGTGTTTTTCTTTTCTATTTTTGAAATTACTTGGTTTTTGAATTGCAATTAGGGGGCACATTTTTGTTACTTTCATTTATTGATAGTCCAGCCATTGTCCTACTCCCAGGCCCTCTCCCGCAGTTCCTCATTCCATTACTCCTCCCCTCCCCCCATCCCCCATCCAAGAGGATATCACTCTGCCAGGCCTTTTCACTCCCTGGGGCCTCAAATCTCTTTTCTTTCACTGAAGCCAGACAAGAGAGGCCTCAGCTATATACGTGTGGGTACTTTGGACCAGCTTGCTTGCGTATGCTGCCTGGTTGGTGACTTGGTGTCTGAGAGACCTCAGGTATCCAGGTAATTGAAACTGCTGGTCTTCCTATGTGGTTACTCCCCTCCTCAGCTTCTTCTAGCCATTCCCTAATTAACCACAGTGGTCCCTGACTTGTATTAGTCTCGGTTCTCTAGAGTCGCAGAATGTATGGGCAGTCTCTATATAATTAGGGAATTTGTTGATGACTTACAGCCTGTAGTCCAACTCCCCAACCATGGTCAGCAGCAGCTGTGTATGGAAGTCCAAGGATCTAGCAGTTGCTCAGTCCCATGAGGGAAGCAGGCAAGGAAGAGTGAGTGAGTCTACCTTCTTCTAATGTCCTTATATACGTCTCTAGCAGAGGGTGTGCCCCAGATTAAAGGTGTGTGCCACCGTGCCTTCAATGCCAGATGATCTTGAACTCAGAGATCTCCTTGTCTTAATCTTCTGGAATCATAGACACTATGCTTCAAGATCTCCACGCCAAGTTCCAGGTCAGAAACTTATCTCTGAGCCACCAGATTAGGATCATAGGTGAGCCTTCCAATTCTGGATTGTAGTTCATTCCACCATATATCTTTGAGGCAAAACTGTAAAGGTATACTGATAGCCTTGTCATATATATATACATACACACATATATGTATATATATATATATATATATATATATACACACATACATATATATGTATATATATTCAATTCAAAATTAACTTTGCATCCACAACTTTATTTCTATATTTACTGTTTTTTAATCCCTGATTATGGTGTTTATCACAATGATTCTTTTTGATTTTCTGAGAAAATCTCCTGGCATAATAAGCTTTACAATTTTCTAGAGTGAAATTTCTGATGGGCTTGTTGCTTTACCTTCACTTTTGTATTGAATGTCAACTTTTAAATAAACTTCTTATAACTTGAAAAAAATAAAGAACAAGATGATTGATAAGGACCATGTAGAAACCTCATGGTTAGGTTAGTTAAGAATAGCTAAGATCTAAGTCCAAATAAACTTTAGATAGTCTTCAAAAATAACAGAAGAACACAGAATTCAATTATTTCATTGTTATTAGAAATTTTGACTAGGGACATGTTGGTTCATGACAGTACCAACTTGACAGTTCAAAGAAGATACATAGCATATTTACTTCCAGGTAAGTTTGGAGATTGCTTATCATGGCAAGGTAGCCAAGGGTGAGAAAGATAAGGAAGGATACTTCATACTCAGCAAAAGAAAAATCTGCGAAGAAGAACTCTCAGTTCTGAACATCTAACCATGTAATAGGTTAAAAATAAGACTTTAAAAGATATTAGAATGTTGCAATAATCCCATGAATCCTATCAGATCACCACATACTAAGGCTGGCCTTCAGTAGCAACAAAAACAACAGAAAGCCCACATATACATGGATGTTGAACAACTCTCTACTCAATGATAACTTAGTCAAGGAAGAAATAAAGAAAGAAATTAAAGACTTTAAAGAGTTTAATAAAAATGAAGGCACAACATATCCAAACTTATGGGACACAAGGAAAGCAATGCTAAGAGGAAAACTCACCTTTGAGTGATAGCACCCATACTGCCACAGTCCCAAGTATCAGATGTAGGCCTGGGGAATTGACAGAAAACACAGACACGGGTCATTCAGTAAGGAGAATGCCAAAGCTTTACTGAGGGACCAGCAATATATACTAGAGGCCAGGAAAAACAACAGGAAAAAACCAATCATAGCCATAGATCTTTCACCTGGGAAGACCCTAACAAACTGGGCGGGAAAACAGAAATCAAGCTAAGCCACAAAATGTTCTGCTCACAGCAAACCTGTGCAAACAGCTCAGATGGGGGCATTGAGCTAAGCTCTCTGATGCCCAACACTGAGTATCTCCAAAAAGAAATTGGGGAGAGCACACACTAGCAGCTTGACAGCACAGCTGAAAACTCTAGAACAAAAGGAATCAAATGAACCCAAGAGCAGTAGACGGCAGGAAATAGTCAATCTCAGGGCTAAAATCAACCAGGTAGAAGCAAAAAGAATATATACAAATAACCAACAAAACCAGGAGCTGGTTCTTTGAGAAAATCAACAAGATAAATAAACCCTTAGCCAGACCAAAAGGAGGGTACAGAGAAAGTATCCAAATTATCAAAATCAAAACTGAAAAGGGAGATATAACAACAGAAACTGAGGAAATTCAAAAAATCATCAGATACTATTACAAAGCCTATATTCAACAAATACAGATGAAAAATCTGGATGAAATGGACAATTTTCTGGACAGATACCAGATACCAAAGTTAAATCAGGATCAGATAAAGAGTTCCAAAACTCCTAAAGAAATTGAAGCAGTAAATAAAAGTCTCTGATCAAAAAAAGTCCAGGACTTGATGGGATTAGTACAAAGTTCTATCAAAATTTCGAAGAAGACCTATTACCTATGCTCTTCAGACTCCTCCACAAAACAGAAGCAATTCCTTCTGTGTAGCCACAGTTACAATGTAACACTGAACTTACCTTGGATACTCTAAGAGGTTAGAGATGCCAGAGCCATGAGATATCTGCTGAGGAAATCTGTTAACTGGGAATGGAACCAGCTCAGAAAGAAGTTCTTTGCAGCCATAAAAGATGAAAAAGGAGTTAGAAATCTGAAGACCACTTGGATACGAGACATAGTGTTGCAGAGTTTGGAGTTTGCCAAGCGTTTTTCCTGTCTTGTTTTGGTGATTAAAGTTACATGATTGGCTGAATCTCAGAAGAGACTTTGACCTTTGGATTTTTAACATTGTTGAAACTATTACAGATTATGGAGACTTTTGAAGTTGGACTAAATTTATTTTGCATTATGCTATGTTTAGGCATTATCCCATAGATTCATACGTTTTGGGGTTTTTTTATGGATAAGAAAAATTTTAGTGGAGATATTTTCAACTATGGGTTAACATTAATTATGATTAACATGATGTGATACATTGTTTATAGAAATTTAGCATGATTATTTCCTTTTTTTCCTATATTCTTTGTTTACATTCCAAATGATTTTCCCTTTCCTGGTTCCCCCCTCCTCATAAGTCCCATAAGCCCTTTTCCCTCTGCCCATTCCCAAATCAACCCCCTCCCATTTCGCTGTCCTTGTAATCTCCTACAATGCTGCATCAAGTCTTTCCAGGAAGAGGGCCCTCTCCTTCCTTCTTCTTGGGAATGATTTGATATGTTAAATGTGTCTTGGGTATTCCGAGATTCTGGGCTAATATCCATTTATCAGTGACTGCATTCCGTGAGTGTTCATTTAGGATGATATTTTCCATATCCAACCATTTGCCTAAGAATTTCATGAATTCATTGTTTTTAATTGCTGAGTAGAATTCCATTGTGTAAATATACCACATTTTCTGTATCCATTCCTCCAAAGAGGGACATCTGGGTTCTTTCCAGCTTCTGGATAGTATAAATAAGGCTTCAATAAACATAGTGGGGCATGTGTCCTTATTTCATGCTGGTTAATCCTCTGGTTATTTGCTTAAGAGTGGTATAGCAGAGTCCCCCAGAAGTGTCATGCCCAGTTTTCTGAGGAACCACCAGACTGATTTCCAGAGTGGTTGTACCAACTTGCATTCCAAATAACCCTATTAAAAATGGGGTACAGAGCTAAACAAAGAATTTTCACCTGAAGATAAAAACCTTCTAATGAAATTGCTTTATTGGTATTTTAAAGTTAGCTCATTGGAAACAAATGCCCCTATAATCATCAGGATCCACGAAGAGAAAATCCCCTTTAAATCTATAATGATTGGAGAAGGCAGGCCAAATTTTAATGCCTTCATAAGTTTTACATCTCCTTATTAATCTTTTATAGATTTTAAATTTGAACTGTATTTTAGACCACACCTGGATAAGTCTGTCAACAATGTTCCTTTGGCCAGGAACTCCCTAGGTGGGGTCTGCAAGACAAAAGCAGCTCCTCACAAGCTTCCTCTGAAGCAGCTCTAAGCTTTGCATTAACTCAAATGTAATTTTTTTTCTAATCTGCCCAACACCCACCTGTCTGGCAAGGACATTGCTTGAGGGTCTTCAAATATGAGCCTATTGTCTAAGACCAGACCCAAACCACCTGTCCCGCAAGGACTTTGTATGAGGGTAGAATAACAAAAGGAACCCGTAATTTCCCTAATGACACAACAATTGGTGCACCAAGGACAAAACAATACACAGAGAGGGAAGCATGCTGTACAGTACTAAGAATATCTCCAGTAGGGTCCACAGAGGAAACAGGACCTCTCTATATTTCCACTTTTCCCTAGAGGAATTTTAAAATCCATTTTCCTAATCTCTTTCTCTCTCATTTTTCAAACCTTCTTGAAGCAGCTCTTGAAGGCTGCAGACACACATCTATTTTCAAACGCTTTTTTTGTTTTGCCTGAATCAGCTCTTAAAGGCTGTTGACAGATGCCTATAAAGTTCCTGCCCCATTTTCCACTGTCTGCCCCTAAGTGAGTTCAACATTGGGTCCATAGTGCCTCACTTAGTCTGCATCTTTTTGCACCTGTAGTTGCTCACAGTGCAGGATACTATCGTTTTCCATTTTCTGCAAAGCTTTGCAAAGACAGGGTCACCTCAGAAGGCCATCTCGTGTCCAGTCCCGCGTTCAGACGCCATTCTTTAGTTGCCTGCAGCTATTGTGAACTGGGTCCCTGGAAGAGAAGCTGGGGATAGATGGTGGGCAGCAAAGGAATGGAGGCCAGGCCAACACAATTGTTGATTGAGTCCCAAGTTTAATGGAGGTCAGAAAATTTAAGAGTTTGAGCAAGCCCCTCCCCCAAGACTCCAGGGTGAGTTCCAGGAAAGTGGTCTGGTGGTTCCTTGGCTCCTTGGCTCAGGTAGCTGGGTGGGTCACCTGCTTAATTCAGGAATTTGTAGACTTGGAGGAACAATGAACTTCACCTTCACTCTGAGCACTTCACCCTAGGTGGAGCAGGATCCTGAATAGCACAGGAATCCCCTTTTAATAAAGGCTGGGAGAAGAAGTTCACATTGATCAATGTTGAGTTCCTACCAAGTGGCATGACACCCAAATATGGCTCTGTATAGGTTCCATTTTTTGTGTTTTTATAAGTTTTTGTCCCTTGTGTTTGTGTGTGTGCTTGTGTGGCATCTGCATGTGTATTGGTTTTATATTTTTCTTTGAATTTTTTTGCTCATTTTTTTATTCTGATTTTTTGTTTGTGTGTTTGTTTAGTTGCCTGTATGTTTTCAATAGAGAGAGACAATGAAGGTATCAAGTTGGAAGAATGGAAGGGCAGGAAAAATATGGGAGGATATAACTGTGAGAAAACCTTGATCTGAATACAGTATAAGAAAAAAATGGTTTCAACTAAATATTCTTTAAAATATGATTCATTATGAATTATTGTAGTGTTATACTACATGTTAAGAAAAAATGTGTTCCTCCTCATATTCATATACATAATTCTTATTCTTAATGCATTTAGAGATAACAATGGGGGAGTCATGGAGTCCTGTGAGTGGTATAATTTAATGTAGATGAAGTATGAAGAAATAGACTCTAAGAGTGCTAAAGTACAGAAAATTATCTGTGAAAAAACAGAAAAATAGATATTTTAGACTGCCAAATACTAAGTCCTTAGGAAATCTGAGTCTACAAATGCATGGATCTGTGACTTAATAGTTCTAAAACAATGAGCAAAAATTTCTGTGGTTTAATCATCCAGTCTGTAATATTCTGTAAAGATATTCCAAGAATGTACTAGTCATTCATAAAATAAAAATATTCATTTTTCAGACATAAAGTTATATGTCTGACATTTTTCTGCTGTCCTTAGGGAGCAGAGACTGAACACAGCATAAAGGTTATCTTATCTAATAATATGAGTGTCTAATAAATAGCATGTGTTTGTTACATATGAATGACTCTCACACTAAGTCAAGCATGCATGGTAAAATGTGAATATATTGAACACCCATGTGATAGATTTGTTGAAAGTGTTAATGGATTCAGGATGTTAACATATTTGGACAATGCGAATGTACAGTTTATTCTTATAATGTCAATTAACTTACTATAATGAATTTTGAAATAGCTTCTAGGAAATGTTTAGAATTGTATTCAAATATTTTTTTGTTCTTAAATGCAAGCAATGCAAAACTATTATGATTCATTATATATTCCTCATGTTTCCTGTTGTCAAGGACTCTCCACGTACGTAGGAAAGAGCAATATTGAGTATCTCAAAGTCATGTACATGTATTTAGTTTATAGTCATTTATTACAAATTAACTTGTTTTACAGTTGTCATAAAATATAAAATAGTATACAGACACAAACATAAGATTATTAAGAAATTATTTTTTAGTTCTCCATTGTGTATATATACCACATTTTTTGCATCCAATCTTCTGTTGAGAGATACCTGGGTTCTTTCCAGCTTCTTAGAAACAATGAATTCATGAAATTCATTTGAGAATTGCTCTTTCCAGGTGTTTGAAGAATTGTGTTGGGATTTTGATGAGGATTGCATTGAATCTATAGATTGCCTTTGGTAGGATGGAAGTTTTTACCATGTAAATTCTGCCAATCCACTAGCATGGGAGATCTCTACATTTTTTTGAGACCTTTGATTTCTTTCTTGAGAGACTTGAAGCTATTGTCATACATGTCTTTCATTTATTTGGTTAGAGTTACCACAAGATATTTTACATTATTTGTGGCTATTGTGAAGGGATTTGTTTCCATAATTTCTGTCTCAGCCAGTTTATCATTTGTATAAAGGAAGGCTACTGATTTATTTGAGTCAAATTTATATCCTGCCACTTTACTAAAGTTGTATATCAACTGGAAAAGTTCTCTGGTAGAATTTTTGGGGTTGCCTATGTATACTGTCATATCATCTGCAAATAGTGATACTTTTATTTCTTTGCACATTTGTATTCCCTTGATCTCTTTTTGTTCTCTTATTCTTCTAGCTAGCACTTTGAGAAAACTACATTGAATAGATAGGAGGTGAGTGGTCATCCTTGTCTTCTTCCCTATTTCAGTGGGATTGCTTCAGGTATGTCTCAGTTTAATTTGATATTGACTGTAGGTTTGCAGTTTCATTTTGTTTAGGTCTTGAATTCCTGATCTCTCCAATAATTTTAATATAATGGGGTGTTGTATGTTTTAAATGCTTTTTCTACATCTAAAGAGATCATCGTGTGGCTTTTATCTTTGAGTTTGTTTATATAGTGTATTATGTTCATGGATTTTTGTAAAATAAACCAACCTGGCATCCCTAAGATGAAGCCTACTTGATTGTTGTGAATGACGGTTTTGGTGTGTTCTTGGATTCAGTTTGCAAGAAGTTTATTAAGTATTTGTGCATTGATATTCATAAGCAAGAATGGTCTGAAGTTCTCTTATTTGTTTGGATCCTTGTGTGCTTTAGGTATTAGAGTATTTGTGGCTTCATAGTATGAATTAGATAGTGTTTCTTCTCTTTATATTTTATCGAATCGTTTGAGGAAAATTGTTATCAGGCTTTCCTTGAAGGTCTGGGAGAATTCTGCAGTACATCCATCTGTTCCTGGGCTTTTTGTTTGTTTGTTTGTTTTTGTTTTTGTTTTTGTTTTTGTTTTTGTTTTTGTTTTGATTGAGAGGTTTTTAATGACTTCTATTTCCTTGTGCAATAAGGGCCTGTTTAAATTGTTTAAACTGCTCTTGATTTAACTTTGGGATATGGTATCTGTAGAAAACAATCCATTTCATCTAGATTTTCCAGTTTTGTTGAGCATAGGCTTTTATGGTAGGATCTGATGATTTTTTTAATTTCCTCCATTTCTGTTATGACTCCTTTTCATTTCTTATTTTGTTAATATGGATACTGGCTCTGGGTCCATTAGTTTGTTTGGCTAGGGTTTGTCTTTCTTGTTGATTCTCTCAAAGAACCAAGTCCTGGTTTTGTTGATTCTTTGTATTGTTTCCTTTGTTTCTATTAGGTTGATTTTGGCCCTGAGTTTGACTATTCCCTGCCTTCTCCTTGGGTGAGTTTTCTTCTTTTGTCTAGGGCTCTCAGGTGTGCTGTTAAATTGTTAGTATAAGATCTCTCCAGTTTCTTTACCAGGGCACTTAGTGCTATGAATTTTCCTCTGAGCACTGCTTTCATTGAGTCCCAAAACTTTGAGTATGATATGGCAACATTTTCATTAAATTCCAGGAAGACTTTAATTTCTTTATTTCTTTCCTTTATCATTGAATAAAGTGTTGTTCAGTTTCCACCTGTGTGCTTTTTATAGTCTTTGGTGTTATTGAAGGCCAGCCTTAGGCAGTGGTGATCTGATAGTATGCACTGTATTATTTTAATCTTCTTGTATTGGTTGAGGGATGTTTTGTGATTATATGGTTTATTTTGGAGAAGATACCATGAAATTCTGAGAAGGCATATTCTTTTATTTTAGGGTGAAATGTTCTGTAGATATCTGTTAAATCCATTTGGTTCTTAACCTGTAGTCACAGCACATGGGAGCCAGAACCAGGCTGCAGTTTCACTGTATCTCTGTTTAGTTTCTGTTTCCTTGGTGAGAGTGAGGTGTTGAAGTCTCCCACTATTATTGTGTGGGCGTTCAATTGTTTTTTGAGCTTTAGTAAAGTTTCTTTTATGAAATGTGGGTACTCTTGCATTTGGCACATAGATGTTAAGAATTGAGACTTTCTCCTGGTAGATTTTATCCTTAATGAATATGAAGTGTCCTGCATCACGCTTGATAACTTTTGGTTGAAAGTCTATTTTATTGGATACAATGATGATTGTTTCCTGGGACCATTTGTTTGAAAGAACGTTTTCCATCCTTTTACTCTGAGATCATGTCTGTCTTTTTTATTGAGGTGTGTTTCTTGTATTAAGCAAAATGCTGGATCTTGTTTGCATATCCAGGCAGTTAACTTACGTCTTTTAATAGGTGAGTTGTGTCCTTTAATATTGAGAGATAGTAAAGAGTGATGACTGTTGTTTCCTGATATATTTGTTTTTGTAGGTGCCTTTATGTGCTTGTTCTCTCCTTTTGGCTTTGTTATGAAATGCTTATTATGCTTTCTTTGGTACATTTACCTTCCTTGTGTTGGAGTTTTTCTTCCAGGATCTTTTGTAGGTCTTCATTGGTAGATAGATATTGTTTGAATTTGGTTTTGTCCTGGAATAATTTGGTTTCTCCATCTATGTTGATTGAGTGTTTATCTGGGTATAATAGTCTGTGCTGGCATCTGTGTTCTCTTGCAGTCTTCATGACCTCTGACCAGGCTCTTCTGGCTTTCATAGTCTCTGTTGAGAAGTCTGGTGTAATTCTGATTGGTCTACCTTTGCATGTTTCTTGGCCGTTTTCCCTTGAAGCTTTTAATATTCTTTCTTTGTTCTATATGTTTAGTGTTTTGATTATTCAGTGATGAGAGTATTGTCTTTTCTTGTCCTGTTTATTTGGTGTTCTATAGACTTCTTGTACTTTTATAGCCATCTCTTTCTTTAGGTTAGGGAAATTTTCTTCACTGATTTTGTTGAAGATATGTTCAGGTCTTTGAGCTGGAAATCTTCATTCTCCTCTATTTCAATTATTCTTAGATTTGGTGTTTTCATTGTGTCCTGAATTTCCTGGATGCTTTGAGTTAAGAGTTTTTTATGTTTAAATTTTCTTTGATCATTTGGTCAATCTCTTCTATGGTATCCTCTGCACCTGAGATTCTCCCTTCTATCTCTTGTATTATGTTGGTGATACCTCTGTAATTCCTGACCTCATTCCTAGGTTTTCCATTTCCAGGTTTGTCTCCATTTGTTTTCTTCTTTATTACTTCTGCTTCTAATTTTAGGTCTCAGATATCTTTACTCGATTCCTTCACCTGATTACCTGTATTTCTTTCAGTGAGCTATTGATATCCTTCTTTTTAAAGGACTCTATTATCTTCATGAGATAGAATTTTAGGACAGATTCCTCATTTTCAGGTGTCTTGGTATATTCATGGCTTGCTGTGGTGGTAAAACTGTGTTCTGATGATGACCACCTATATGTCTTCTGTTGCTTATTGTCTTGTGTTTGCCTTTCACCATCTGTATATCCCTGGTGTTTGTTGGTCTGGGTGACTGTCTGTAGTCTGCCTCTATTGTGTCTGGGTTGCTTCAGGTCTCCTGGTAGGCTTACTGCCTTGGCTGTATCAGATCACCTTTGGGGCCTTCCAACTGGGGACTCTCCACAGGAGCAGAGACGCAGCTGATGTGCTGCTCTGACTGGAGCAGACCTCGTGGCAGGTCTTCAGACTGTTGGGTCTTCAGTGGGGCAGTAAAGATGTCCATCTGCTCTGAGTGCTGCTGATCCTCAACTGCTTTGAGTGCAGTTGGTCCTCTGTGATGGGTCAGAATATGACATCTTCACCAGAGCTAACCAGCTAAAAATCTATCCAGTAGAAAGGACCCAGTGGAAAGGGTAGAAGAGACAGAAGGTGAGTGGTGTTCACGAAGTTGGGAGTTTTTGTGGGTGATGGGTCCATAGTCCACTGGGCTCCTAGAAGCAGCTCTGGGACTCCAGAGTGTGGGGATTTTTTACCAACTGCACTGAGTGCAGTTGTGTCTAGGATGTGTCTGGATATGGAGTGTACACTGGAGTAGACTAGCTACATTCTACTCCAGCATAAAGAATCTGGCAGAAGAACAAATGTTATTTTTTTAATTTTACTATACTTTATTAACAGCACTTGAAATATGTGTATCTGTATATTTTAATATATATATATATATATTTATATATAGTTATAATGTCTCTATATGTCTGTAAATATAACATTTTTGATTGGTTGGGAACTGATAACAAATAGAAATAGGTTTGTTATTAGTGATTGTTGACTAAAAATAAAATAAATAGTCCTTAAAGCATACAGATATATACAAAGAAATATTTTTCACATTACTATAGAAAAATACACAGAGTTAGAAGCAACTTAAATTCTTTCTGTGACATTAGAGCTGATCTGAAGAATGTTAGGATGATATAACTATGTCTAAGATAATATGTAGAACATCAAGCAGAAATCCTTGCACATATAATATCTGTAGGCAAAGAAATAATTTTTATTCCCATATTTGAACAGTGAAGTTTGATTTGATGTATAAAAACATGTACTTCTATCTTAATATATAAGTTCATCACATTATTAGATATTATCAGGTATTTAAAATCACCCAGTTGTGTTGCTAAATGCTGGAGTTTAGTATATTGTAGAGGAACAGAAGTTGAGCCTTGGTGGGATAGAGCTAGAATCTGTGCTTCACAGTGAGTGCTCACCATCTGACATGAGGGTGGGAACTATATACATTTTACTGATTCAGAAAAAGAAAGAAGTTAAAATATAAGTCAGGCAGTGGTGGTGCACACCATTAATCCCAGCACTTGGTAGGCAAAGGTAGGTGGATTTCTGAGTTCGAGGCCAGCCTGGTCTACAGTCAGTTACAGGACAGCTAGGGCTACACAGAGAAAGCTTGTATTGAAAAAAAAAAAAACAAAAAACAACAAAGAATTTAAATATAAAGTACAGCTTATAACAAGCTCATAGTAATATCATGTCTTCATAAAAACAAAACACAGTTGTCAACTAAGTCATTTTATGTTGGAGACTATGTAGTTGTTTTAGTTATGGTTTCTATTGTTAGGATGAAACATCCTGACAAAAATCAAGTCAGGGAGAAATGGATATATTTGCCTTATACATGCACATCCTAATCTATTATTGGAGGAAGTCATGACAATTCTAATGGAATAACAACTTGAATATAGGAGCCAGTGCATATGTCATAGAAGAGCTCTGATTACTGGCTTGCTCCTCATGACTTGTTCAGCATGCTTTCTTATAGAATTCAAGACCTCCAACCTAAAGATGACCAAACACACAATACACTTGCCCATGACCACTGGCAGATCAATCATTAATTAAGAAAATATTCTTGCCTATAGGCCAGACTTATGGTGACATTTTCTGAGCTGAGGTTCTTTCTTTCTGATGAATCAACTTAATGTTAAGTTTACAAATTAGTCACCATAGTATGTCATGATGATTATTAACTTTGCTTTTAATTTGACCAGATATTTTGAGCCAATATTCATATGTGAAATTAACACAGTTAATATCTGAGTAAGTCATACTCAATTATTTAATACTAAGTGCCTCATAGGAAAAAACTCATCCAGAAAGTATTACACTAACAAAAAATATATTTGACTTACTATAATTTTCTGACTTTTATTATTGTTCAAAAACTTTTAAGGATTAATTTGTGGATAAAATAATACATCTTCCTTCTGTCCAATTTAAAACATTATAAAACATTTTATTGTTTAATAAAAATACATTTTACTTTAGCATATTTTGTTTTGTTATATTTTAAGATTATCTCTTACAAGCCTGCTCTTTTTTTTTATTCGATATAATTTATTTACATTTCAAATGATTTCCCTTTTCTAGCCCCCCAACTCCCCAAAAGTCCCGTAAGCCCCCTTCTCTTCCCCTGTCCTCCCACCCACCCCTTCCCACTTCCCCGTTCTGGTTTTGCCGAATACTGTTTCACTGAGTCTTTCCAGAACCAGGAAGCCTGCTCTTTTCTAATGAGAGAGAGTTGTTCTTGATGGGAAGAGAAGTGGAGAGGAACTTAAAAGAGTAGATAAAGAGGAAACCTAAATCGTGATATATCATGTATGAAAATCTATTTTCAACAAAAGAAAAATATTATTTTGTAATTATAACAAAACTGAGCATAGCTACATGTTTATATGTGAAGTAGACATATATGTTATTATGAATTGTACAGAGTATATTAAAAGAGTAGTTCCTAATAGCCAAATATAGCAACAAGAGAAAAATTGATGAATGGATAATATACTAATAAATTAATGTAATTGAATCTTATTCAACAATACAAAGAGTAAACTACTGAAACATGTTACAACATGTATGATCTTCAAGGAATATTATTATTAATGAAAGGTACCAAAGGGAAAATTCCACATGTCACTTGATCCTTCTGATATGGAGTATTAGAATAAGCAACATCTTCCTTATTTCCTAGAAAATCAAAGAGGTAACACATGAGGGGTGAATAAGTACGGGCCTTATTTTTTTATTATTATATATTTTTATTTTCTGTATTCTTTGTTTATATTCCAAATGATTTCCCCTTTCCCAGTTCTACCCTCCCCATATGTCCCATAAACCTTTTTCTCTCCATCCTTTCTCCAATCACTTCTCTCCTTTTTCTCTGTCCTGATACTCCCCTCCAATGCTAGATCAAGTCTTTCCAGGATCTGGACCCTCTCCTTACTTCTTCATGGGAATCGTTTGTTATGCTAATTGTGCCTTGGGTATTCAGAGCTTCTGGGCTAATTAGTATCCACTTATCCGAGATTACATTCCATGTGTATTCTTTTGTGATTGGGTTGCCTCACTTAGGATATTTTCCAGATCCAACCATTTGTTTAAAAATTTTGTGACATGTGAAAGATCTGTATGACAAGAACTTCAAGACTCTGAAGAAGGAAATGGAAGAAGACCTCAAAAAATGGGAAAACCTCCCATGCTCATGGATCGGTAGAATCAATATAGTTAAAATGGCCATTCTGCCTAAAGCACTATACAGATTCAATGTAATACCCATCAAAATCCCAACTCAATTCTTCACAGAGCTAGAAAGAGCAATTATCAAATTCATCTGGAACAACAAAAAACCCAGGATAGCTAAAACTATTCTCAGCAACAAAAGAAAATCTGGGGGAATCAGTATCCCTGACCTCAAGCAATACTGCAGAGCAATAGTGTTAAAAACTGCATGGTATTGGTACAGTGACAGACAGGAGGATCAATGGAACAGGATTGAAGATCCAGAAATGAACCCACACACCTATGGCCACTTGATCCTCGACAAAGAGGCTGAAAACATCCAATGGAAAAAAGATAGCCTTTTCAACAAATGGTGCTGGTTTAACTGGAGGTCAGCATGCAGAAGAATGCGAATTGATCCATCCTTGTCTCCTTGTACTAAGCTCAAATCCAAATGGATCAAGGACCTCCACATAAAGCCAGACACTCTGAAGCTAATAGAAAAGAAACTGGGGAAGACCCATGAGGACATCAGTACAGGGAGAAAGTTTCTGAACAGAACACCAATAGCGTATGCTCTAAGAGCAAGAATTGACAAATGGGACCTCATAAAATTACAAAGTTTCTGTAAGGCAAAGGACACCATCAAGAGGAAAAATCGGCAACCAACAAATTGGGAAAAGATCTTCACCAATCCTACATCAGATAGAGGGCTAATATCCAATATATATAAAGAACTCAAGAAGTTAGACTCCAGAAAACCAAACAACCCTATTAAAAAATGGGGTACAGAGTTAAACAAAGAATTCTCACCTGAAGAACTTCGGATGGCAGAGAAGCATCTTAAAAAATGCTCAACTTCATTAGTCATTAGGGAAATGCAAATCAAAACAACCCTAAGATTTCATCTTACACCAGTCAGAATGGCTAAGATTAAAAATTCAGGAGACAGCAGGTGTTGGAGAGGGTGTGGAGAAACAGGAACACTCCTCCACTGCTGGTGGGGTTGCAAATTGGTACAACCACTCTGGAAATCAGTTTGGCGGTTCCTCCGAAAACTGGGCACCTCACTTCCAGAAGATCCTGCTATACCACTCCTGGGCATATACCCAGAAGACTCCCCACCATGTAATAAGGATACATGTTCTACTATGTTCATAGCAGCCCTATTTATAATTGGCAGATGCTGGAAAGAACCCAGGTATCCCTCAACAGAAGAGTGGATGCAAAAAATGTGGTATATCTACACAATGGAGTACTATTCATCCATTAGAAACAATGAATTCATGAAATTCTTAGGCAAATGGATGGAGCTAGAGAATATCATACTCAGTGAGGTAACCCAGACTCAAAAGGTGAATCATGGTATGCACTCACTAATAAGTGGATATTAACCTAGAAAACTGGAATACCCAAAACATAATCCACACATCAAATGAGGTACAAGAAGAAAGGAGCAGTGGCCCCTGGTTCTGGAAAGTCTCAGTGAAACAGTATTCAGCAAAACCAGAACGGGGAAGTGGGAAGGGGTGGATGGGAGGACAGGGGAAGAGAAGGGGGCTTACGGGACTTTCGGGGAGTGGGGGGGCTAGAAAAGGGGAAATCATTTGAAATGTAAATAAATTATATCGAATAAAAAAAAATTAAAAAAAAATGGGGTACAGAGTTAAACAAAGAATTCTCACCTGAAGAACTTCGGATGGCGGAGAAGCATCTTAAAAAATGCTCAACTTCATTAGTCATTAGGGAAATGCAAATCAAAACAACCCTAAGATTTCATCTTACACCAGTCAGAATGGCTAAGATTAAAAATTCAGGAGACAGCAGGTGTTGGAGAGGGTGTGGAGAAAGAGGAACACTCCTCCACTGCTGGTGGGGTTGCAAATTGGTACAACCACTCTGGAAATCAGTCTGGCGGTTCCTCCGAAAACTGGGCACCTCACTTCCAGAAGATCCTGCTATACCACTCCTGGGCATATACCCAGAAGACTCCCCACCATGTAATAAGGATACATGTTCTACTATGTTCATAGCAGCCCTATTTATAATTGCCAGATGCTGGAAAGAACCCAGGTATCCCTCAACAGAAGAGTAGATGCAAAAAATGTGGCATATCTACACAATGGAGTACTATTCAGCCTTTAGAAACAATGAACTCATGAAATTCTTAGGCAAATGGATGGAGCTAGAGAATATCATACTCAGTGAGGTAACCCAGACTCAAAAGGTGAATCATGGTATGCACTCACTAATAAGTGGATATTAACCTAGAAAACTGGAATACCCAAAACATAATCCACACATCAAATGAGGTACAAGAAGAAAGGAGGAGTGGCCCTTGGTTCTGGAAAGACTCAGTGAAACAGTATTCAGCAAAACCAGAACGGGGAAGTAGGAAGGGGTGGATGGGAGGACAGGGGAAGAGAAGGGGGCTTACGGGACTTTCGGGGAGTTGGGGGGGCTAGAAAAAGGGAAATCATTTGAAATGTAAATAAATTATATCGAATAAAAAAAATTTTGTGAATTCATTGTTTTTAATTGCTGAGTAGTATTCCATTGTATAAATGTACCACATTTTTGTATCCATTCCTCCATTGAGGGAAATCTGGTTTCTATCCAGCTTCTAGCTATTATAAAACTATTCTGAACAGTAAAAGAACTTCTGGGGGAATCAGTATCTCAGACCTAAAGCAATACAACAGAGCAATAGTGTTAAAAACTGCATGGTATTGGCACAGTGACAGGCAAGTGGACCAATGGAATAGAATTGAAGACCCGGAAATGAATCCACACACCTATGGTCACTTGTTCTTTGACAAAGGAGTGGAAAACATCCATTGGAAAAAAGATAGCCTTTTCAACAAATGGTGCTGGTTCAACTGGAGGTCAGCATGCAGAAGAATGTGAATTGATCCTTTCTTATCTCCTTGTACTAAATTCATTTCCAAGTGGATCAAGGATCTCCACATTAAACCAGACACACTGAAACTAATAGAAAAGAAATTGTGGAAAACCCTTAAGGACATGGACACAGGGAGAAACTTCCTGAACAGAACACCAATAGCTTTTGCTCTAAGATCAAGAATTGACAAATGGGACTTCATAAAATTACAAAGTTTCTGTAAGGCATAGGACACTGTCAGAAGGACAAAATGGCAACCAACAAATTGGGAAAAGATTTTCACCAACCCTACATCTGATAGAGGACTAATATCCAATATATACCAAGAACTCAAGAAGTGAGACCCCAGAGAACCAAATAACCCTATTAAAAATGAGGTATAGATCTAAACAAAGAATTTTCACCTGAGGAAATTTGGATGGCCGAGAAGCACCTTAAGAAATGGTCAACATCATTAGTCATTAGGGAAATGCAAATCAAAACAACCCTGAGATTTCACTTCACACCAGTCTTAATGGCTAAGGTTAAAAACTCAGGAGACAGCAGGTGTTGGCGAGGATGTGGAGAAAGAGAAGCACTCCTCCACTGCTGGTGGGGTTGTAGGATGGTACAACCATTTTGTAAATCAGTCTGGCAGTTCCTCAGAAAACTGGACATGACACTTCCGGAGCACCCTGATATAACTCTCCTGGGCATATTCCCAAAGGATTCTCCAGCATGCAATAAAGACACATGCTCCATTATGTTCAAGTACAAGCCTTCTAATAGTGAGCCTCTTCTATAATTCTTAACAGAAAATGGTGAACATTGTACAAGTGTCGATATATCCAAATCTGTAGAAACATTGGAATGGTAAATTATGTCACTTGTATCTTCAGTAAGAAAATCACATTAATACTATTTGACTTATTCTAATAATTGGACTCAATTTTGAGTGATATAGTTTTCATTTTCCTACATTGTAAATGTCTTATAACTAGATAAATGGTTTTATGAGTCCTAACACTGCAGATTGATTCTCTATAAACTTCTATTTCATAAGCCTTAATGATAACCTAGCCAGTTATACTAATTTCTCTTGTGAAAAGTTGACTTTCTAGTATTAGCAAATATTTTTTACGTGGTTACTCAAAGTGTAGACATTCAATAGTATCCAAATTTACAGAATTCCTTGGAATCTTATCAAGAAATAAAAAAGTAAAGAAATTAAGTACATGCAGAGATAAACAAATTAGTAGAAGCTATAATAAAATCACTTTATTAAATAAACATGGAAAAGAAATGTTACCTCTACATCTAACATGGACATAATTTCCAAATTATTGAAATTTAGCTTGTAGCCTATTGCCAAGAACAGTGATAAAGTGAGTCTACATTAAAATTCATGTATAATTTTCAAGATTTTTCTCCACTGGTAACCTGGAGTTCAGTCTCACACAAGAAAAACACTAAAAGACTGACATTTTAACTTAAAATTTATAATCTCAGAGAGTAACATGAAATAATATAATTCAAGTTGCAGAACACGTATAAATTTTAGTTCTTGTCTTCTTATCTAAACACCATCCTATCTACCTGATTTCTTAACCTTCCCCATGTAAACCCTGCAATTCAGAAACGTTCATTTCTTCTAATTTTATTTTTTACCTTTCAACAATACTCTTCTATTGTTTAGGAATTTCATCCATGCATATTCTATACCTTGATAAAGTGTGTTTTCTACTTACTCCCCTACATAAATTCTGCTATCTATCCCTCACTATGTTTTCTCAGTTCTACATGTTCTCTTTGAAAACTGCACCAAGTACAGTTAATTCTGAGAGTATATGCATGGGTATGGGCCCATTTCCTGGAAACTGAGTTGCTTGTAAGTAGCTGCAACCTTGAAGAAAATTGAAAATTCATCTCCTAGACAATACCCATTGTCAATAGTGCCTCACTTGGCAGGATTGCAAGATTCTTAATCAACTTTCCCCTTGATTAGATATTTTTCTGGATTGATCTTGTGCAAATCTTGTGCATGCAAATCATGGCTGTCATTGGGTTCATTGTATTGCTCTGAAAGTCCAAAAATCCCTGTTTAGAAATAATCATCTACTACTTATTGAAGGTTAAGACAATGTGACAGAATCTCTCTCCTTCATCAGGTTGGTTCTGGGAAGGGAACATTGATGATAAAGCACTGAGCCTTCTTCCAGATCATTAACTATATTATCAACAGGAAGTGTTAACCTCTATTTTTATGTTTTATCATACATAAAGTGTTTATTGGAATTCTCATAAGTGACTACAAAATTTGTGCAGAAAACAAAACACAATTGTATATTTTAATATGAATTAAAAGAAATAGAAAAAAGATAGACTGTGGGTATGAGACAGCGAGAGAGAGAGAGAGAGAGAGAGAGAGAGAGAGAGAGAGAGAGAGAGAGAGAGAGAGAAAGGGAAGAAAAAATATTAGTTGGGAACAAAGGAAACAACACTAAAAAGGTCAACATAATTTCAGAAAGTGTGACAAACAAATGGCATAAATTTGAAAAAACAAGTCCTTGCAAAATGTCTAATTTTTTAAAACAAAAATTTAGTTTAGATTATTTCTAATAATTAAAATACATTTTCTTTGTTTGCTTTATTGTATTATTTCAAAGTATATTTTAAGTGATTTTTAATTAAATGCAATTATTTAAACATTAAGAACTTATTTTTTTATATGTTAAAATCTGAAGGTATTTTAATACCTTGTGCTTTTAGGTTTGAGCTAGCAACCAGCAGTGAAGTTCACATGTGATAGTTCTAAGTCCCAGATGCTAGCTGCCAACTGCCTTTGTGTTCTTGTTCCCTCGGAAACAAAGTTTAGTTTCATGGAAACAAGGTAAGTACAACTTTTACAGCAGAGATGTGGAATCCTCCTTTGTCATGTTTGGCTTATTTGCTGAGACCTTTAAGTATGTTTCCAGAATATAGTGAAGTTGGAAGCAGTTGAGGAATAAGAAGTTTACAACAAAGCATCAGTACATATATGGAAATATTCATATGTAAATGTAGTGTGGAGTCCAAATACAATATTTAAGTATAAAATTGAAATAAGCAAAACTTTTATGTCAACTAACACATCTAATAAGATTTTAAACCTTGAGTATTGCCAACGAGGCTATTATGGAGCCAGAGGCTTTCTCATAGGAATCTCTTACAGCTGGTGACACTGGCTCCCTTGTAGCATTTCAGGGTATAGAAGTGAGAATACATGGAGATAAAGAAGTAGAGAGACAAAAAGACCTCCTGCTGCTAGGTTTGGCAATGTTCTTTGCACACTTCTGACTTACTGTTCATTCCCTCTGAACCCAAGAGCTACTGAGTCTACACATCCAGATAATTTTAAGGAAGAGACCTACAAGACACAGGAAAATAGACTTACCCACAAAAATGTGAAACCCAAACACTGACAAATCAGACAATACCATGTTGCCTCTGCCTCAAATACATTTTCTTTTCCTTCATATCACAGATGCTATTGTGGCCATCACAGGAATTTTTATAAGATAAAAACTTTCAATGGTTATGTGAGTCCACCTTTAAATAATATATTTAATTTGCTCAGGATAGGAATTGAAAGATCATAATACAAAAGAATTAGAAAGCATTATTTCATTGTTTTAAAAGATTTTTATTTAACCAGTGGTGATGTTCATGCTTTACTTAAGTAAAATTTAAAAAAAAAGTTAGAAAAAAAATAATCTCCTGAGTGAGAAACCATATTGTGTGAAGATTTTTTTTGTATTGTTGAAGTGAATTTCAGGCCAAAACAAAGGCTGGGAATGCATATGATGACATCTGTTACCTGTTTAAATGAATTTAAAACATACATTTTCAAAAACTAGAATTACTTCCTCCTGGGTCAGGGTTATTGGATATTCAAAAAAATTGTCTGCTTAACATTGTGATAAAAGCCAGAAGTTTAAAGGCAATACTCATTTCTGTGAAAGAGCAGTGATTAAACGCAAAGTTCCTGTGATGACGTTCTGTCACAGCCTTCATGTTTCCCATCACACTACATATGGCCCAATTGTTTACAGATTACAAAAAAAAAAGCCCTGCTCAGATGTTAAAACAAGATGTTTTCTTCACTTTCAAATGGCAGGCTGACTGCCAAATTTTACAATTAGTTATTCTGTGCAAAAGGGGAAAAGGAGTTTAATTATCACAATTTCTTGTATTTGGACATTACTCTGTGATGAGCTATCAACCTGAGCATGACAGGAATGATCTCTGCTCCATGAAATTGTAGGAAGACTCTTGAGAAGGATAAAGAGTTGTAAACTAAGATGAACAAAGCATCTTCACCAGAAAAAGGTGTCAATCATAAAGGAAAGAGCTATCGGCCAATGCTGCCATTCCCCCATGGGCACTGTCTGGCAGGATGAATTTTGCAGTGTTCAACAAAAGCACTGTGTTCAACATGAGTGCTCATATGAGTGGTCACCGATTCCTTGGAAAGCCTTGCTGATGGAGGTGGTAGAGTGAGTGCAGCAGAGCAAAAAGCTGGTAGTGAAAAGACCTTGGTCACACCCCAAATCCCTTGGATTGAGTGAGGTCAAAATTGGTATATTTATTTCTCAGAGGAACTGTTCAGGCCTGCATAAGTTATAATAACATTGTTATTAGTTACTTGAACAAAAAAATGCATTAATAAACTAAATGGATTTAGAAATCTAGATGATGTATATAAGTGTCCATGAACCTTCTAATACCAACTTGACTTATTTAAATATCATAGCTGATTTTTATATTACACCTGGGTATGAAGTAGATGCAGAATAATATTGAGTTATTCCTGGCAAAAAGGACAGTAGCAGGTGAAACAGCAGAAGAAATCAGAAATCAGCTCAATAATTCCATTCGAATTTGGTTTGCTTTTAATAGAATTCCATATTGAGAACCAATATTTTGAAAAGGGAAAAGCATTTGGAATGTAAACAAAAATTTAGAAAAGAAAAAAAAAGAAAAAAGAAAAGTAGTCAAGACAGTGATGATAAACATGTATTTGGGGACAATATCTGCTACTACACTCTGAGAGCTCTGTCTTTTTCTCATCTTTTTTTTCAATACTATGGGCTTATGGCGAAAGTAGGGGAATGCTAACTTTCTGAAATTTAATTAAACTTGGGTAGTTTTGCATAGTCTTTTCATCAATTAGTAAAAAAGCTTATTTAACCCAATTTGGATAATTCTGGATGCTTGCATCTCCTTGAAATTATGAAAAAACTCTCAATACATTAATAATTTTAAGAGTAACTATGTTTCAAGTTTCGAGTGGTGGCACATCCTCTAGAAACCGAGAGAGGCATGAAGCCAGCACAGCTGCTTGGCCCAGTGCCAGCAAAGCACAGCAGATTGCTACAATCATTGTCTCTCAATATCTAACTTTTTCGACTTGGTTTCTCTATGTTGCATTCTTGGAGATTTTCTCCATTATGATTCATTTTATGCCTTTCCTTGACAGGAATTTTGACTTAATCTTTTTAGGAAAATTCTAAAAAATAATTTTTATCTTGCCATGATTTAGAAGACTTCTTTATGTCCTGGAAAGCATTAGGCACAGCTAAGCTCTTAGGAAGAGGATATTACTCTAGAAATGTTCTTGTGGTATTCTGCACCTAAGCTAACACAAACAGTATATTGATGCAAGGCAAAGAGAGACAATTATAAACTCTGACTAGACAGGAGACAGGTTAGAGATTCAATGTTTCTTTATGTTATATGAGCTTGGAGGTTTCTAAAGATGTAGTTTAAAGATATGGGATTGTACAGAGTACAATCCTGATGGAATAAAACCCAATAACTTAGATAGATTTGGAAAAAGAAAGTTTTTCTAATTTATAGTATAAATGATCAAACATATAGTAATAGGAGTTAGGTATTATTAGTATTTGCTACTCATAAAAAGATTGGTTCAGATATTTTCTGATTGTCTGAAATGCTTTGAAACAACATATATTGTCATTCTAAAAGCAACAGTGTTTAGATTCTTTAAATTGGAGTTAAAGGGCTGATAATAAGTAGAATTATCTGTTTTGTTTGTATTCTTTAACTGTGACTGAACTTGTCCCTGGACATGTAACTCTGTACCACTTGGATAATCATTCATCTGTCTTTGTGCTGTGAAACTAGGATAAGTAAAGAAGCACCTGGATGCTAGTCAGTAAGAGCAGCAGAAAGTGCCTAATTTGCTAGCCAGTCTGCTCTAAGACTCCTCAGACCATCTTGCCTGCCTCGTTCCCTCTGCTTGCCAACTGCTTACCTCCTCTGCTGGTGCTCTGTCAGGAGGGACCCTCCAACTGACTCTCCTCTGAGGAAGTCCCCTTGGGAATGCCTTTAGCAGAAGGGAGAGGACATTAAAATGCCAATGGTCAGGTAAGAGAAATTGAAGTTTTATAACCTAACTCTAGTTCAGTTCTTCTCAATAACAGTATTAGTTTTACTGCAATTCTAATAATAAGCCCATTCTATATAAATACTCTTTCATATTAGATCAAATCATTTCAGTCAGCTTCATAAAGACTCAGCAAATTACTTCAACTATGTCTAACCTTTCTTCCATATATGAGTTTTGTTTTTTATGATTATTTTCTGATAATGGTTTCCATTTAATTTTAAATGTGTTTTAACTGTGTAAACCATATTTTAATATGCTTAATAAAATTTAAATATTGCACATAGCAAAATCAACTATTTTTGACCCATTTAACGTTGTATTCCATAGCTGTCTGCAGCTATTACGAACTGGGTTGCTGGAACAGAAGCTGAGGGATGGATGGGGAAGGGGCGAAAAGAAAGAAGGGCCAAGACAATATTTCACTGATCAAGGCTGGGAACTTTAATGGCGGTCTGACTTTTTAACAGTTTGGGCAAACCCTTCCCCCCAGACTCTGGGCTGAGTTCCGGTGGAAGTTGTCTAGCTTCTCTTGGAGGTCCTTGTTTTGACTGCTCCAGCAGCTGGGTGGGTCACCTGCTTAATTCAGGAATTCCTAGACCTGGAGGAAAAATGAACTTAACCTTCACTGAGCTTCTCCACCCTAGGATAAAAATTCCTGCTTTAACCTACTTTCCTATTATGTCCTAATAGCAGATTCCTGCCAGAAGCCAGGGATTGTCCTTGACCAATGTCAAACTCAAACCATGTGCATGACTGCCCCAATATGGCTCTGTACAATTTAGTATGTTAAATATTTATATATATGTGACAGTATGACACAGTTACAAGATTATCCTGTCAGGTCAAACAACTCCTCAACATATATTCTATCATAATATTACATTAATTGATGCTTTCATTTTACATTTGAAGTTGGTAAAAGAAAGTACAATCACTCTTTAGTTGCTGGTTTAGTCCCTGGGAGCTCTGGGGGTACTGGGTGGCTAACATTGTTGTTCCTCCTATGGCGCTACAAACCCCTTCAGCTCCTTGGGTCTTTTCTCTAGCTCCTCCATTGGGAGCCCTGTGCTCAATTAAATGGCTGTCTGAGAGTGCCCTCTCTGTATTTGTCATGCCCTGGCACAGTCTCCAAGGTGACGGCTAAATCAGGCTCTGGTCAGCAAGTACTTGTTGGCATCCAGAATTATGTCTGGTTAACTGCCCCTTCGTGGGGCAGTCTCTGGATAGTCTTCCCCTCAGTCTCTGCTCTACACTTTGTCTCTGTATCTACTCCTGTGGGTTTTTGTTCCCCCTTCTAAGAAGGACCAGAGTATCCATACTTTTTCTTCCTTCTTCTTAAGTTTCATTTGATCTGTGAATTGTGTCTTGGGTATTCCAAGCTACTGGTCTAACATCCACTTATCAGTGAGTGCATACCATGTGTGTTCTTTTGTGATTGGGTTACCTCACTCAGGATGACATTTTCTAGTTCCACCCATTTGCCTAAGAATTTCATGAATTCATTGTTTTTAATAGCTGAGTAGTAAGTATTACTTAATGTAAATGTACCACATTATCTGTATCCATTCCTCTGTTGAGGGACATTTGGGTGCTTTCCAGCTTATGGTTATTATAAATAAGGCTTCTATAAACATAGTGGAGCATGTGTCCTTATTACATGCTGGAGAATACTCTGCGTATATGCCCAGAAGTGGTATAGCAGGATTCTCCAGTAGAATTATGCCCAATTTTCTGAGGAACTGCCAAACTGATTTCCAGAGTGGTCATCTAGCTTGCAGTGGCACCAGCAGTGGAGGAGTGTTCCTCTTTCTCCTCATACTCACCAGCAGCAGCTGTCTCCTGGGTTTTGATCTTAGCCATTCTGACTGGCGTGATGTGAAATTTAAGGATTGTTTTAATTTGCATTCCTCTGATGACTAAGGATGTTGAACATTTCTTTAGGTACTTCTCAACCATTTGATATTCCTTAGTTGAAAATTCTTTGTTTAGCTCTGTTTACATTTCAAATGGTGTCCGCTTTCCTGGTCCCCCCCCCCCCCCATTTTTAATAGGGTTATTTGGCTCTCTGGAGTCTAACGTCTTGAGTTTTTCTATATATGGGATGTTAGCCCTCTGCCGGGTATAAGGTTGGAAAAGATCTTTTCCCAATTTGTTGGTTGTTGTTTTGTCCTCTTGACAGTATCCTTTGCCTTACAGAAACTTTGTCAATTATTGATCTTAGAGCATAAACTATTGGTGTTCTGTTCAGGAAATTTCACCCTGTGTCTATATGGAGGGACCCCTGGCTCCAGATGCATATGCAGCACAGGATGGCCATGTTGGCCACCAAAGGGAGGGGAGGGCCTTGGTCCTGAGAAGGCTTATTGCTGCAGTTTAGAGGAATATCAGGAGAGGGAAGCAGGAGTGGGTGGATTGGTGAAGAGGGGGAAGGGGAATGGGTTAGGGGGTTGGGGGGGACCAGGAAAGGGGACACCATTTGAAATGTAAATAAAGAATATATCTAACAAAAGTGAAAATAAATGGCTTGTAAGTGTTAATAATAAGTATAATAAGATAAAACAAAAAGAAACACAATGGCATTGGATAAATCAACAGAAGAAAATGACTCCAAGAGAAGTCACAAGAAATACAGAACTATTCGTTTGTTCAACAAGGAATCTCATAAACTAGAAGCCATAACATATACCCAAAGAAACATAGAGCAAAAAGAGACAAAATAAATATAAAAGTAGAATAAAAATGAAGGTAGTAAGATAAATTTGAAAACAATAGACTATGAGACCAGGAACACTGAAGATGGCTTTGAGTTCACTTTCTGTCTGCTATCTACTGTTACCTATGGAGCCTGGGCTTAGGAGTAGTTTGTTTCCCCAGTCAGTCTCCCTTGCAGGAAAGTAAATTTTCATTTGCAAGTGTTTGTCAGTTAGAGCTTGCTTCTTCTTTAGGGATAGGGATATGTGCTCACTTCTCCCTTCAGCTCTAGCTATGTACAGTATCTGGTAGAGACCTATGCAAGACCTTGTCTCAGTCTCTGCAAGTTTTATATGTGCTTTGATAATGTTGATTTAGAGGACCTTATTTTCTTTACATTCCCCTTCCTTTTGGCTCTTATATTCTTTCAGCATCCTCATCCCAGTGTTTCTTAGCCTTGAAGGTGAGATTTAATGGACATCACATTTAGGGATGAGTTTTCCAAACTTTGTCTCTGTGTCTCTATTTCTCTGTGTCACTGTCTGTCTCTGTTGCTCCCTCTCACTCTCACTCTCTCTCTCTGCCTCTCCCTCTCCCTCTCCTTCTTTCTCTCTCTCCCTCTCTCTTCCTCCTCCTCCTCCTCCTCCTTCTTCTTCTTCTCTCTCTCTCTCTCTCCTCTCTCTCCCCCCTCTCTCTTTATATATATATATATATATATATATATTTATATATATATATATATATATATATATCCTCTCTCTTCACCCCCCTCTGCATAATCTTAGACTGTAGGTCTCTGTATTAGTTCCTATCTGCTGCAGAAGGAAGATTCTCTGATGATAGGCAAGGAAGGCACTGAGCTATGAATATAATAAAATGTCCTTGGGAGCTATTTCATGGCTTCTTCTCTTTTAGCTTTTATTTTGTTTTATTTTTTTAACAATAGTATTTTATTTTATCTCTGGCTGCTATAAAAAAAGCCTTTGAGCTTAGGTGTTCAAGCCAGGGCTTCTAAAATCTTGCCCTTCTTCCCTATTCACAATGCCTTTTTACCCCTAAAAGTATTATGTGACCTTTTGTATACAGGCATATAAAGCAAATATCAACTATTAATACATCAGGTAAATTTTTTTTTGGATTTGTTTTTTTGATTTTTTGAGACAGGGTTTTTCTGTGTAGCCCTGGCTGTCCTGGAACTCACTCTGTAGACCAGGCTGGCCTCGAACTCAGAAATCCACCTGCCTCTGCCTCCCAAGTGCTGGGATTACAGGCGTGTGCCACCACCGCCCGACCAAATTTTTTTAAAACAAGAATGTACAATCACCTTTTGTTATTGTTTTTTTTAAATTTATTGTTTATTAGATGTATTCTTTATTTACATTTCAAATGATTTCCCCTTTCCTGGATCCCCCTCCCTGAAAGTCCCATGAGCCCTCTTCCGTCCACCTGTTCCCAAATCAAACCCCTTGCATTTCCATGTGCTGGTATTTCCCTACACTGCTGCATTAAGCCTTTCCAGGACTAGGGGCCGCTCCTTCCTTCTTCTTGGGTATCATTTGATATGTGAATTGTTTCTTGGGTTTTCAGAGTTTCTGGGCTAATATCCACTTATCAGTGAGTACATACCATGTGTGTTCTTTTGTGACTGGGTTACCTAACTTAGGATGATATTTTTCAGTTCCACCCATTTGCCTAAGAATTTCATGAATTCATTGTTTTTAATAGCTGAGTAGTATTCCATAGTGTAAATATACCACATTTTCTGCATCCTCCATTGAGGGACATATGGGTTCTTTCCAGCTTCTGGCTATTATTAATAAGGTTACTATAACATAGTGGAGTATGTGTCCTTATTACATTATTACATGCTGGGGAGTCCTCTCGGTTTATGCTCAGTAGTGGTAAAATGGGGACCTCTGGTAGGATCATGCCTAGTTTTCTAAGGACGCTCCAAACTGATTTCCAGAGTGGTTGTACCAGCTTGCAATCACACCAGCAGTGGAGAAGTGTTCTTTCTCCACATAGTCCCAGCACCTGCTATCTACTGAGATTTTGATCTTAGCCATTCTGACTGGTGTGACAGGGTTGTTGAGATTTGTGTTTCCCCGATGACCAAGGATATTGAACATTTCTTTAGGTGCTTCTCAGCCATTTGATATTCCTCAGTTGAAAATTCTTTGTTCAGCTCTGTACCCCATTTTTAATAGGGTTGTTTCTCTGAAGTCTAAATTCTTGACATCTGGAGTCTGACTCTTGGGAGGCATGTGATTAGTTCGATCTTCTTATGTCTGTTGATGTCTGTTTTTTGACCAATTATATGGTCAATTTTGGAGAAGGTACCATGAGGTGCTAAGAAGATATATTCTTTTCATTTAGGATGCAATATTCTATAGATATCTATTGAATCAATTTTGTACAAAACTTCTGTTACTTTCACTTTGTCTCTGTTTAGTTTGTGTTTCCCTGATCTGCCCATTGAGGATAGTGAGGTGTTGAAGTCACCCACAATTATTTTGTGGGGTACAAAGTGTGCTTTAAGCTTTAGTAAAGTTTCTTTTATGAATGAGGGCATCCTTGTATTTGGAGCATAGATGTTAAGAATTGAGAGTTCTTCTTGGTAGATTTATCCTTTGATGAGTATAAAATGTCCTTCTGTGGTTTTTTTTTTAATGACTTTTTGTTGAAAGTCTATTTTATTGGATATGAAAATGGCTACTCCAGCTTGTTTCCTGGGATCATTTGCTCGGAATACTGTTTTCCAGCCTTTTACTCTGAGGCAATGTTTGTCTTTGAGACTGAGATGCATTTCCCGTATGCAGCAAAATGTTGGGTCCTGTTTAGGTATCCAGTCTGTTAGTCTATTTCTATTTATTGGGAAATTGAATCCATTGATGTTAAGAGAGATGAAGGTATAGTTACTGTTACTTTTTATGTAATTTTTATGTTTGTGTGGTTATCTTCTTTTGGGTTTGTAAAAGATGATTAAATTCTTGCTTTTTCTAGTGTGTAGTTTCCTTCCTTTTGCTGGTGTTTTCCATTCATTATCCTTTGAAGAGATGGATGTGTGGAAAGATACCATGTAAATTTGATTTTGTCATGAAAAACCTTGATTTCTCCATCTATGGTAATTGAGAGATTTGCTGGATATAGCAGTCTCGGTTGGCATTTGTGTTCCCTTAAGTTATGACTGACATCTGCCCTGGCTCTTCTGGCTTTCGTAGTCTCTGGTGAGAAGTCTGGTATAATTCTGATAGGTCTACTTTTATATGTTACTTGACCTTTTTCCTTTACTGCTTTTAATGTTCTTTCTTTGTTTAGTACATTTGGTGTTTTAGTTATTATGTGACGGGAGGAATTTCTTTTCTGGTCAAATCTGTTTGGAGGTCTGTAGGCTTCTTGTATGTTCATTGACATCTCTTTCTTTAGGTTAGGGAAGTTTTCTTCTATAATTTTGTTGAAGACATTTATTGTCCCTTTAAGTTGGAAATCTGCCCTTTCTTCCATACCTATAATCCTTAGGTTTGATCTTCTAATTTTGTCCTGGATTTCTGGATGTTTTGTGTCAGGAGCTTTTTGCATTTTTCATTTTCGTTGACTGTTGTATCAATGCTTTATATGGTATCTTGCACATCTGAGATTCTCTCTTCTATCTTTTGTATTCTGTTCTTGATGCTTGCATCCATGACTCCTGACTTCTTTCCTAGGTTTTCTATGTCTCAAGTTGTTTCCCTTTGTGATTTCTTTATTTTTCTACCTCCATCTTTAGATCCTGGATGGTTTTGTTCAATTTCTTCACCTGTTTTGTTGTGTTTTCCTTTAGTTCTTCAAGGGATTCTCCCTCTTTACTTGTTTTCTCCTGTATTTTTTTAAGAGATATATTTATATCCTTCTTGAAGCCCTCCATCAGCATCACTTAAAATCAGCTGTGATTTTAAATCCAAATTTTTACTTTCTGGTGGGTTGGGGGTATTCAGGATTTGCTGTTGTGAGAGAATTGGGTTCAGATGGTGCCATATTGCCTTGATTTCTGTTAGTAACATTCCTACGTTTGCCTTTTGACATCTGGTTATCTCTGGTGTTAGTTGGTCCTGCTGCCCCTGGCTGGTGCTTGTTCCTCCTGTCTGCCTGCAAGCTTATCTCAGCACCCCTAGGCAACCAGCTTTTCCCTAGTACAGATTGCTGTGGGGCTGTGTCTCTTCCCCCACAACAGGGCTGCCCAGCTCCTGGGTGCAGGTGGTGCCATGGCAGACTGAGTCCCAAGTGATCTTACACTTGGGTGTTTTCTGCATTCCTGCCTGCAGCAGCCTGCTCAATTGCAGGAATGAAGATGGTGGCCTTGCCTCTAATTCCGGGACTCAATGCAAAGCAGATATCCCCTAGTAGACTACTAGGTGCACAGAGGGCTGTAGCAACACTTCCCAGCTCCTGGGTACAGGTGGAGCTCTGGGGGTCTGTGTCCCAGTCACCTTATACTCTGGTGATTTCTGCATAGCTCACTGGACCTGTCTGCTCAATCACAGGAGCAAAGTTGGTGGTGCCTCACCTCTAAAGTCAGGACTCCCTTTACCTGTGGGATTCCCTGCATGGCAGATGTGCCCTGGCAGGGTAGGTGCACAGATAGCTGTGATGCTACCCAGTTCCTGGGTGCAGGTGGAGCCCTGGGGGGCTGTGTCCCAAGCGATATTATACTTGTGTGATCTTTGCGTAGCTGGCTGGACCTGTCTGCTCAGTCACAGGAGCAAAGATGGCAGCTTTGTTATTGTTTATATCATTTATGATTGTATTTTAACTATAACATTTCTCCCTTCCTTTTCTTTCCTCCAAATGCTCTCTTATATCATTCCCCACTCTCCTTCAATTCATGGCTTCTTTTTACATCAATTATTATTACATGTACATATTTATACATACATACATATTTCTAAGTATAACCTATTAAATAAGTATAATGTTATTTTTATATTTTTTTCAGTGAAACTGATTTGCTCTAGACAATCAATTGGTGTGCTATTCTCAAGTTACAAGCACTCCCTCTTTCAGCTTTACTCAGTTGTCTATAATTCTGTGGCACCACTTTTAGTATATTAATTAAAACTACTCCTTACATAGAATATTTAAAAACTTACTTAAACTAGTCATAAAATTAGGATAATGTTCGGTAAACAAAAAACCATGGCATTTTAATATGTGTGTGCACTCATTCAAGGCTCACTTATTAATTGAGAAGGAAATTAGAGATATTCTGAGGAAAACAAAAGATAGACACTTTCTAAGATTCCATTATTTATAAAAAAATAACTGCACTTATGAACCAAACATCAATTTTAATTTAATGCTATATTTTGAATGAATATGCTTCCCTTTGCTCATCATTAATCTTTCTTTTATGATGTTTATTTTGTAAACTGTAATTTTGTTTAGCTAACCAATCTTCCAAAAGCAAATCTTTTCTCAAAGATCTTTGGAAAGATTGAAATTTTATTAATGGAGACATTTCTTCTTAAAAGGGTATTACAACCTAATTGGAGATAATATAAAATTATTGTCTTAAGGAATAAATGCTCTCCAGGTGTGTTGGTACATGCCTTTAACTCCAGGACTCAAGCAGATTTCGGAGTTCAAAGCCAGCTGAATTACAAAGTGAGTTTCAGGACAGCCAAGACAACACATGAGAAACCGTATCTTTAAAAGAAAAGAAAAAAAGATAAAAAACAGAAAAAAGTATTATTCTAAAAAGATTATAATTAATATAAACAAGAAAATCAGACCTCATTCTGGACTATCAAATGTAAGTTCAATTTAGAGTTTATGCACTAAATTACCATAAAATTCAAGGCACTTGGGAGCTAAGGCTGTTCAACAACCCTCTGTACACAGGTCACTCCAGGAGAGAGCTGGTTTCACAGGAGTCCTCTCACTCTTGGGCAGAGAGGTGAGATCATCACTTTCTCTCCAATAGCTTTCCAAAGAGGGACCATTCAGGAGCTCACAGGGCTCAGGAACAGGGGAACAACTAGCACAGGATCATTCTGGCCTGATCCGCACCCAGGAGTTAAGGCTGTTCGACAGACCTCCACACCCAATCCCTGCCCTAGAGAGAGCTGGTCTTGCCAAGAGTGCTGACATAGGCTCACAGACCCATAGAAGGAACAAGTTTCATCCAGAAAAAGCAAGAACAACTAACACCAGAGATAACTAGATGGCAAAACACAATCACAAGAAAATTACCAAAAGAATCCAATGCAACTTGGCATCATCAGAAACCAGTTCACCCACCACAGCAAGTCTTTGATACTCCAATACATCAGAAAATCAAGATTTGGATTTAAACTCATATCATCATGCTGAGAGAGGACATTAAAAAAGACATAAATAACTCCCTTAAAGAAATACAGAAGAATACAAAGGCCTTAAAGAGGAAAACCAAAAATTCTTAAAAAATTACTGGAAACCAAAACCAACACAGGTAAAGGAATTGTACAAAACCATCCAGGATCCAAATTAACAAACCCAGAAATGAAAAGGGTGACATATCACTGAAAACAAAGAAAATAAAAAAAAAAAAAAACCAAAAAAAAACAAAAAAAAAACAAAAAACAAAAAAACAACAACAAGAAACAAACAAAAACAAAAACAAGAACAAAAAACAGATCCTACTACAAAAGCCTTTATTCAATAAAACTGGAAAATCTAGAAGAAATGGCCAATTTCCTAGACAGATAACAAATACCAAAGTTAAATCAGGATCAGATAAATGATCTAAAGAGCCCCATAACCCCTAATGAAATAGAAACAGCCATCAATAGTCACCCAACCAAAAAAAGCCCAGGACCAGATGAATATAGAGCAGAGAGTTCCATCAGACCTTCGAAGACCTAATACTAATACTCTCCAAACTATTCCACAAAATTGAAACAGAAGAAACACTACCCAATTCATGCTATGAAGCTACAATTACACAAAATTACACAAAAAAAACTGCAAAGAAGGAGAACATCAGACCAATATTCCTTATGAATATCCATGCAAAAATAATCAATAAAATATTTGTAAATTGAATCCAAGAGCAAATAGAAATGATCATCCATTATGATCAAGTAGGCTTCTTCCCAGGGATGCATGGTTGGTTCAATATAAAGAAGTCTATGGATGTAATCCACTACATAACAAGCTCAAAGAACAAAACCACATGATCATCTCATTAGATACTGAAAAAGCATTTGACAAATCCAACAGATCAGGAATTTAAGGTCCATACCTTTAACATAGTAAAATCAATATACAGCAAACCAGAAGCCATCATCAAACTGAATGGAGAGAAAGTGGAAGCAATCCCACTGAAATCAGATACTAGACAAGGCTGTCCACTCTGTCCATACCTATTAAATATAGTACCTGAAGTTCTTTTCAGAGCAATTAGACATCAAAACGTGGTCAAAGAGATACAAATTGTAAATTAAGAAGTCAAAATATCATTATTTGCAAATGATATCATAGTATTCTTAAGTGACCCCCAAAATTATACCAAAAAACTTCTAAACCTGACAACTTCTGCAAAGTTGCTGGATATAAAATTAACTCAAATCAGTGGGTTCCTCTACTCAAAGGATAAACAGGCTGAGAAAGAAATTAGAAAAACAACTCCATTCACAATAGTCATAAATATTATAAAATACCTTGGTGTGACTCTAGCTTAACAGATCTGTACGAGAAGAACTTCAAGTCTCTGAAGAAAGAAATTGAAGGTGACAGAAAGACCTCCCATGCTCATGGATTGGCAGGATTAATATAGTAAAAATGACAATTTGCTGAAAGCAATTTACAGAATCAGTGCAATCTCCATCAAAATCCCAACTCAATTCTTCATAGAGCTTGAAAGAGCAATTTGCAAATTCATCTGGAAAGAAAATAAAACCCAGAAGAGTGAAAAGTATTCTCAACAATAGAAGAACTTCTGGTGGAATACCCATCCCTGACTTCAAACTGTACTACAGAGCAATTGTGATAAAAATTGAATGGTATTGGTACAGGGACAGGCAGGTAGATCAATGAAATAGAATTGAAGACACAGAAATGAGCCCACATACCTATGGTCACTTGATCTTTGACAAGGGAGCTAAAAACATCCAGTGGGACAAAGAAAGCATTTTCAAAAAATGGTGCTGGCTCAACTGGCAGTTAACATGTAGAAGAATGCAAATCTATCCATTCTTATCCCCTTGTACAAAGCTTAAATCCAAATGGATCAAAGACCTCCACATAAAACCAGATACAATGAAATTAATAGAAAAGAAAGCAGAGAAGACCCTCAAGAACATGGGCACAGCAGGAAAGTTCCTGAACAGAACACTAATAGATTATGCTTTAAGATAGAGAATTGACAAATGGGACCTCATAAAATCACAAAGCTTCAGTAAGGCAAAGGTCACTGTTAATAGGACAAAACAGCAACCAACAGATTGGCAAAAGATCTTTACCAATCCTACATCTGATAGAGAACTAATATCTAATAGATACAAAGAAGTTAGACTCCAGAGAAACAAATAAATCTATTAAAAATGGCATACAGAGCTAAACAAAGAATTCTCATAAAAGAATACCAAATAGCTGAGAAGCATCTAAAGAAATGTTCAACATCCTTAGTCATCAGAGAAAAGCAAATCAGAATTACCCAAGAGTCCACCTCACAGCAGTCAGAATGGCTAAGATCAAAAACTCAGATGACAGCAGATGCTGGCAAGTATGTAGAGAAAGAGGAACACTCCTCCATTGTTGTTGGAATTGCAAACTGGTAAAACCACTTTGGAAATCAGTTTGGCACTACATCAGAAAATTAGACACGGTATTATTGGAGGACCCAGCGATACTACTCTTGGGCATATAGCCAGATGATTCTCCAATATATAATAAGGACTCATGTTCCACTATGTTCATAGCTGCCTTATTTATAATATCCAGAAGCTGGGAAGAATCCAGATGTCCCTCAATAGAGGAATTGATACAGAAAATGTGGTACATATATTCAATGGAGTACTATTCAGCTATTAAAAACAATGAATTTCTGAAATTCTTAGGTACATGTATCAAGCTAGAAAATATCATCCTGAGTGAGGTAACCCAATCTGAAAAGAATACACATTGTGTATACATCCTGGTAAGTTGATATCCCAGATACTCGTAATACCCAAGATATAATTCACAGACCACATGAAGCTTAAGGAGGAAGATCAAAGTGAGGATACTTTGTTTTTTCTTAAATAGGGCACAAGATACCCATGGAGGAAATATAGAGACAAAGTGTGGAACAGAGACCAAAGGAAAGACCATCCAGAGACTGCCTCACCTGGGGATCCATCCTATATACAGTTAACAAATGCAGACACTATTGTGGATGCTAACATGTGCTTGTTGACAGGAGCCTGATATAGGTATCTCTTGAGAGGGTCTGCCAGTACCTGACAAATACAGAGGTGGATGCTCTAAGCCAACCATTGGACTGAGCACAGAGTCCCCAAAGGAGGAGATAAAGAAAGGAGCCAAGGAGGTGAAGGGGTTTGAAGCCCTTTAGGAGAAACAACAATATGATCCAACCATTACCCCCAGAGGTTCCAGTGACTAAACCCCCAACCAAAGAGTACACATGGAGGGACCCATGTCTCCAGCCACACATATAGCAGTGGATGGCCTTGTGGGACATCAATGGGAGAAGAGGTCCTTTGTCCTGTGAAGGCTCAATGCCCCAGTGTAGGGGAAAGCCAGGTCATGGAAGCAGGAGTGGGTGTGTTTGTGAGCAGGGGCAGGGGTATCAGATAGGGGGGTTTTGGTAGCAAAACCAGGCAAAGGGATGACATGTGAAATGTAAAGAAAAAATATCTAATAAAAATTATTTTTTAAAAAAAGAAAGAAAATCCAAGGTACTCTACTTAGTATTTTGAATTGAGAATAGGTACAGTTTTACTTTGAAGTGTCAATTTCAACCATCTGAAGTTCACTCTAATTTTTAACAAATTTTTATTTATTGAAATTTTCCTACATATATTTTCAGCATATTCTTCTTCCTCTTCAAATTCCTCCCAGATCCTCTCCCATCTTTCAGTCTACTTTTCTTTAAACTATTTTTCTCTTAAAATTAAAAATAAACTACTTGTCTAATTGCTCCTGAACATAGGTCCTGCCCTGCAGTGTGGTACAGCTAGTGCTACTCTTTTGAAGAACATGTATTTTCTCTTTTGCAGCAGCTATTAACTACGAATCGCTGCTTGTCTGGAAGTCTGGCTCTCTGCTCACTTTCCCTCTGTATGTCTCAATCGCAAATGAGTTTTATTCTTGAAAATAGCAGGCAAAGGAAGTCACAATTATTAACTGGGAATGGTAGGGAACTGGGCTTCTGTACTAATTCCACTCATCTTTGGGAGACTCCATTTCCTGTGTCATACTCTCCTTATACTTCCGAGTGGCATTCTTCCATATTGCTTACTTTGACTTCTCCTTATACTATGAATATACCAATAGAGATGTTTCACGACTTACGAATTTTGCTTTGTGATTTTGCTTTTCAAGTTCTCTCATTTTAAAAACATGCCTAAGCCTTCTTGGAGTGGTAGATTTAGAAATGAGGAAGAGAAGTCAAATCACAGACTGATGAATATGAAGTTAAAATTTTATCGATCAATATACTGTTATTTAAAATATATGTAATATTCAGTGTGACAAATACCTCAGTAAACCCTGATGTATAATATTAAAATAGTTTATGAGGACAGTCAGACCAACTCACAATAGAGTAAAGTAACCTTAGATGTCCAGTGATCATAGAAGTTATGAAAGCAGGTTTTGGCCTCACTTTGAAACATAGGAAGACCAATGTACATAACTAGATATGGAAGTTAAATTAGTTACTTTAGGTGTTACGTGGACAAAATACTTTGCCCAAGCACCACAAAAGTAAGTACTTATTTTGGTTCATGGTTTAATGGTACAATCCATCAACGTGGGGAATTGTGGTGCTAAGAGCATGAGGTTGCTAGGAGCATTGCATCTGCAGGGGGAAGCACAAAGAGGACTGAACTCTGGTGTTCAGCTCATTTCTCCTTTTTATTCAGTCCATGGACAGAGCCCATGAAATGGACTTGTTCACAGTGAAGGTGGCTTCCTCATTTCACCTAGCCCCAATAAGTCTAGAATCAGCCTCACAGGCAATCCCAGACCTCTTTTTCTCTGTCCATTCTAAGGCCCATAATCATAAGGCAACTGTGACAGGTAAGAGTGTGTTCAAGAAATGACAAGGAACACTGAATAATGATACTGAATTTGAATAAAACTAGGAAATTGGTAGTTTTATGATTCTAGATAAAACCTTAAGTTGTGTGAGTGTCTTTTTCTGTGTGTGTATCTGCTAAACAACAGAATCCTTGTTTTAAAGTTGAATCTAACATATTAAGTAATTAGACATTATTTCCTCAATATGGACATTTGATTTTAAATAAAAAATCAGTAAAACATATTTAAAAATATAAAAATGTTTTTTTCTGAGGAATTGACTCCGTGGGTAAGAGCATTTGCAATTCAGGTATGCAGAGCTGAGTTCATATTCCCTGAATCAACATAAAAAATTAGGCATGCCATTTATGTTGCTCTATAATTATGGGAAGCATAATGTGAGCTCTATTTTAGCTCAGGTTTAGTGTGAGACTAATTTTAAGGGGATAGAGATAAAGTGATATGGAATAACATCTGATGTTGTCTCTTGGCTACTGTATGCATATACAGATGTATCACATCATACCCACAATCAGTGGCAGAAAACAATGAATGTTTGCTGCTGTTAAGTTTCCTCTCTCTACTTATATAGCTCAAAATGCTAGCCAGGATATAACACCACCTACATTTTTCTGGATCTGAAATCAATTAGCACAATCAAGATAATCTTTCATAGGCATTCTCAGAGGCACACCACAGCAGTGACAATACATAATCATCACATACATCATGTTAATTTAACTTGTCATCACATAATTTTCATGAGTCTTATATGTAAGAATATTCTGTTAATTTAATTGACATCTCACTTGTTCAGTCTAACTATGCACTGCTATAGCTACTTTTAAATTTTAACCAGGTAAATAGCTATACATTTGAATTAAGAACTGAAAAGGAAGGACAAGGCAGAAAGAAGAGAAAGGGGGGATTATTGAAGGTTCTTTAAATCTCAGAACACAAAATTGTCCAGTGGAAGGATATTAGAAGAGCTTCAAATGCTCTCCAATACTCCGCTAAAGAAACTAAGTATGAGAAATACAATTTGTTTGTGAAGGCAACCAATATTTGTATATTTAATTTTTTATTAAAACTATTAAAATTAAAATGTTGTGGAAGCCACACAAAGTGGACTCAACAAGAATCAAACATTCAAAACTGCTAAATAATACTGGTCAAGGATGGAATTCAATTTTCTTGCGAATTTAATTTAGAGATAAGTGCATATGAATTAATATATGTTCCTTTCTTCCCTAATCAAAACATGCTAGATAGTTTTGTTCTAAGAAAATGGCAGATTGGGGGTAGACACTTCTTGAACAAATGAGCAGCAGCATAAAAGAATGATTTACAAGGCCTATTTTAGTATCTGGATTGTTCCAAGGACCAATACCTTGGGGAATTATACAGGATTCAGTACTCAGAATTTGAATCCTCAATTTATCTAGATTGCCACTGTTGTTTTGCTTGTGAAAAATGAATGTTTTGTATGTGATCTTAAATAGTAAACAACTTAGAGTATTATTTCATTAGAGGAAAAACTATCAAGGGCAGATATTTTTTGTTGTCAATACAAATATTGAGATTTAGTCTCACAGTTCTCTAGAAGACAACCAAAGTTTTCAGAGTAACCTAACCACCAAATATCTTCACTCCTCTTCAGTAGCAGAAGAATTTATCAGTACTCTCCAGTGACTTTTTGTGGTTTCCTCAGATCATGATATTTTAGAATGTTATACAACTTTCTTTTTTTGAAAGTAATTCAGCCTGTTTCAGCTTACTATAAGGTACAAACAAATTGGTTTATAAAAGAAATGGCAGTGTGTATGACAAGATATAAAAGGATTTAAAAGGAAATAGTGTAAGTCGCTCCATAAAGCTTCTTTCTCAAATCCTAGGTTATTGGATTAATATCTCAGTTGCCAGGGATGGGCTATCTCCCTGTATGTGGCTGGTCAGGCAGGATTTCGATGTCACCACTAAAATATAGAGAGTTGCCTCAACAGGTGGATATCCACCAGAAGATAAATACTTTCTGTTGATGATATTTCATATTTTGGTCTCATGACTTGAAGAAATTAAAATAGAATTGAGCAGTAAGATCCGTTTTGCTGGGTAGGCTTCACAGAGCCAGGGTATATGCTATTGCAGAATAGCCAGTAGATATATTATTCAATTAGGGATCCTATGTCCCATACTACTGACTGACCAGTCAAGAATTCCCTGATAGTTTAATATCAGGAGATCATTAATTAGTATAACCAGCTCACTGGGGATCAGATTCAAAACCTAATGTACAGGAGGAACTATAATCCAGATGAAGATGAGTGACACAGAATGTCTTCAGCCCTAGTGAGGAACCAACCGTTATGGCTTAGTTTTTAAAAACAGGATGATATACACATTAGATGCCATTTAAATAATTATCTTTGTGTTCATAAATTAGTGATTTGGTCAGATTTAGGCACATAAACACACATTTGAAGTGAGCCATAGTAATTATAGATGGAGGCACAAAAGTAACAACAGAGTGTTTGTTCAAAGTGTTGGCAAATGCCTGATGAATATTGAGCCATAAAGGAGATAAGTATATATCAGGATCATTGCAAAAAGAATGTAAGAAAAAAAAACAGTAAAATCTGGAGGAGGTTATAGAATAAACTTGAACAGGCTTCTGAGAATGACATCCTTTGCATGTTATTATCTGGATTCTTGATCGTACATCACTGGTATCAGATCTGAGAAGGACTGAGACTTTAAGCATTGTGTGAGAGAGATGTATAGGAGGACTTGTGGCCCCGTCTTCACCCAACCCTGAGAACATACAGTAAGCAATGACAGCTATTGAGGAGGTCTCACAATGTCCTCCCTAAAGATATTTAGGGTCAATTGTTGCTAGGTAAGGAAGCTGTTTTCTTCATTGGTAAGAAGTCTATGTTCATATGAAAAATCTTTAACTAAAGAACTTGGAAGCGACCTGAAAGAGCTAACAGGATGTTCAAAAATAAACAATGAAGGAAAGATGTCTGAAGCAGTTGGGATGGACATCTTCCTACCACCATTGGCACCAGGGAGCCAGGAGACTCCACAGCCTTCTGTGCATATTCCTCCAGGATAGAGCAATCTCCCAGCAGCTCTTTCACTTCTGAGCACAGAGGTGAAATCTCTGCCTTCTCTCTGGAGGGGTAGAGCTAGAAGATCACAGAGAATAAGATCAATAAAGCAGGTGGGACAGATGTCTTCCCGCATCTATTTGCCCCAGGGAGCCATTGCAAATAGCCTTCAAGGCAAACACCACAGCCTTCTGTGCATAGCCTGCCAGGAGAGAACCATCTCCTAGGAGTGCTTTCACTTCTGGGCTAAGGAACAAGGACACAGGCTTACATGCCCACAGGAGGAACAAATTCCAGCAAGAGACAGCAATACCAACTAGCACCAGAGATAACCAGATGGCTAAAGGTAATCAGAAGAACCATACAAACAGAAACCAAGGCCACATGGCAATATCAGAACCCAGTTCTTGCAACACAGCAAGTCCTGGATAAACCAACATACCAGAAAAGCAAAAATTGGATTTAAAATCATAACACGAGATGCTGATAGAGGGCTTCAAGAAAGATTTTTTTCTATTTTCTTTTTTCTTTTTTCTTTTCAATATTCTTTGTTTTCATTCCAAATGATTCCCCCTTTCTTGGTTCCCCCCTCCCCGTAAGCCCCGTAAACCTTCTTCCCTCTGCCCATTCCTCAATCAACCCCCTCCCATTTCTCTGTCCTGGTACTCCCCTAAATTGCTGCATCAAGCCTTTCCAGGACCAGGGCCCTCTCCTTCCTTCTTCTTGGGAATGATTTGATATGTGAATTGTGACTTGGGTATTCAGAGCTTCTGGGTTATTATCCAATTATCAGTGACTGCATTCCATGTGTGTTCTTTTGTGATTGAGTTAGCTCACTAAGGATGATATTTTCCAGGTCCAACCATTTGCCTAAGAATTTCATCAATTCATTGTTTTTAATTGCTGAGTAGTATTCCATTTTGTAAATATAACACATTTTCTGTATCCATTCCTCCATTGAGGGACATCTGGGTTCTTTTCAGCTTCTGGCTATTGTAAAAAAAGGCTGCTATGAACATAGTGGAGCATGTGTCCTTATTGCATGCCAGGGAATCCTCTGGATATATGCCCAGGAGTGGTATAACAGGTTCCTCTGTAAGTGTCATGGCCAGTTTTCTGAGGAACCGCCAGATTAATTTCCTGAGTGGTTGTACAAGCTTATAATCCCACCAGCAGTGGAGGAGTGTTCCTCTTTCTCCACATCCTAGCCAAAACCTGCTGTCTCCTGAGATTTTAATTTTAGCCATGTGACAGGCGTGAAGTGAAATCTCAGGGTTGTCTTGATTTGCATTTCCCTAATGACTAATGATGTTGAACATTTCTTTCTTTTTTGTTGTTTTCAATATTCTTTGTTTACATTCCAAATGAGTTTTCTTTTCCTGGTTCCCCCTCCCCATAAGTCCCATAAGCTCTAGTCCCTCTGCCTTGTCCCTCTGCCCATTCTCCAATAAACTCCCTCCTTCTTCTCTGTCTTTTTACTCCCCTACAATTCTGGATCAAGATTTCCAGGACCAGGGACCTCTCCTTCCTCCTTCTTGGGAATGATTTGATATGCGAGTTGTGTTTTGGGTATTAGAGCTTCAGGGCTAATATCCACTCATCAGTGACTGCATTCCATGTGTGTTCTTTTGTGATTGGGTTACCTCACTTAGGATGATATTTTCCAGTTCCAACTATTTGCCTAAGAACTTCATGAATTCATTGTTTTTAGTTGCTGAGTAGTATTCCATTGTATGAATATAACACATTTTCTGTATCAATTCCTCCATTGAGGGACATCTGGGTCCGTTCCAGCTTCTGGCTATTATAAATAAGGCTCCTATGAACATAGTGGAGCATGTGTCCTTATTGCATGCTGGGAATCCTCTGGGTATATGCCCAGGAGTGGTATAGCAGGGTCCTCTGGAAGTGTCATGCCCAGTTTTCTGAGGAACCGCCAGACTGATTACCAGAGTGGTTGTACCAACTTGCACCAGCAGTGAAGGAGTGTTTTTCTTTCTTAACATCCTCACCAACACCTGTTGCCTCCTGAGTTTTTAATCTTAGCCATTCTGACTGGTGTGAGGTGAAATCTCAGGGTTGTTTTGATTTGCATTTCCCTAATGACTAATGAAGTTGAGCATTTTTTAAGATGTTTTTCTGCCATCCGAAATTCATCAGGTGAGAATTCTTTGTTTAGCTCTGTACCCCATTTTTAATAGGGTTATTTGGTTCTCTGGAGTCTATCTTCTTGAGTTCTCTGTGTATATTGGATATTAGCCCTCTGTCAGATTTAGGGTTGGTGAAGATCTTTTCCCAATTTGTTGGTTGCAGTTTAGTACTTTTTACAATGTCCTTTGCCTTACAGAAACTTAGTAATTTTATGAGGTCCCATTTGTCAATTCTTGGTCTTAGAGCATAAGCTATTGGTGTTCTGTTCAAGAACTTTTCCCATGTGCCCATGTCCTCAAGGCTCTTTCCCAGTTTCTTTTCTATGAGTTTCAGTGTGTCTGGTTTTATGTGCAGGTCCCTCATGCACTTGGAGTTGAGCTTAGTACAAGGAGATAAGAATGGATCAATTCACATTTTTCTGCATGCTGACCTCCAGTTGAGCCAGCACCATTTGTTGAAAAGGTTATCTTTTTTACACTGGATGGTTTTAGCTCCTTTGTCAAAGATCAAGTGGCCATAGGTACATGGGTTCATTTCTGGGTCTTCAATCCTATTCCATTGATCTACCTGCCTGTCACTACCAATATCATGAGTTTTTAATACTATTGCTCTGTAGTACTGTTTGTAGTCTGGGATAGTATCTCCCCCTGAAGTTCTTTTGCTGTTGAGAATAGTTTTAGCTATCCTGGGTTTTTTTGTTATTCCAGATGAATTTAAGAATTGTTCTTTCTAACTCTATGAAGAACTGCGTTGAGATTTTGATGGGGATTGCATTGAATCTGCATATTGCTTTAGGCAAGATGGCCATTTTTACTATATTAATCCTGCCAATCCATGAGCATGAAAGATTTTTCCATTTTCTGAGGTCTTCTTTGATTCCCTTCTTCAGAGACTTGAAGTTCTTGTCATACAGATCTTTAATTTGTTTGGTTAGAGTCACAGCAAGATACTTTATATTGTTTGTGGCTATTGTGAAGGGTGTCATTTCCATAATTTCTTTCTCAGCCTATTTATGCTTTGAGTATAGGAGGGCTACTGATTTGCTTGAGTTGATTTTATATCTGGACACTTTGCTAAAGTTGTTTATCAGCTGTAAGAGTTCTCTGGTGGAGTTTTTTGGGTCACTTAAATATACCATCATATCATCTGCAAATGTGATAGTTTGACTTCTTCCTTTCCAATTTGTATCCCTTTGATCTCCTTATGTTGTCTAATTACTCTAGCTAGAACTTCAAGTACTATTTTAAAAAGATAGGGAGAGAGGGGGAAGCCTTGTCTAGTCCCTGATTTTAATGGGATTGCTTCAAATTTCTCTCCATTTAGTTTGATGTTGGCTACCGGTTTGCTGTATATTGTTTTTGCTATGTTTAGGTATGGGCCTTGAATTCCGGTTCTTTCCAAGACTTTTAGCATAGAAGGATGTTTCTCATATGTTTTTTCAGCATCTAATGAAATGATCATGTGGCTTTTTTCTTTGATTTTGTTTATGTTTTTGTTTATGATTGCATTGTTGGATTTCTATATATTGAACCAGCCCTGCATTCCTGGGATGATGCCTACTTGTTCATGGTGAATGATCATTTTGATGTGCTCTTGGATTTGATTGGCAAGAATTTTATTGAGTATTTTTGTATCGATATTCATAAGGGATATTGGCCTGTAGTTCTTCTTTCTTGGATCTTTGTGTGTTTTTGGTATCAGCGCAATTGTGCCTTCGTAGAACGAGTTGGGTAGTGATCCTTCTGTCTCTATTTTGTGGAATTATTTGAAGAGTATTGGTGTTAAGTCTTCTTTGAAGGTCTGATAGAATTCTACACTAAACCCATCTGGTCCTGTGCTTTCTTTGGTTGGAAGACTTTCTATGACCCATTCTTTATCTTTAGAGGTTATGGGACTGTTTAGATGATATATTTGATCCTGATTTAATTTTGGCATTTGGTATATGTCTAGGAAATTATCCATTTCCTCCAGATTTTCCAGTTGTGTTGAATATAGGCTATTGTAGTAGGATCTGATGATTTTTTAAATTTCCTACGTTTCTGTTGTTATATCTTCCTTTTTATTTCTAATTTTGTTAATTTGGATACTGTCTCTGTGCCCTTTGTTTAGACAGGCTAAGGGTTTATCTATCTTGTTGATTTTCTCAAAGAACCAGCTCCTGGTTTTGTTGATTCTTTGTATGGTTCTCTTTGTTTCCACTTGATTGATTTCAGCCCTGAGTTTGATGATTTCCTGTCTTCTACTTCTCCTGGGTGAATTATCTTCTTTTTGTTCCAGGGCTTTCAGGTTTGCCATTAAGCTGCTAGTGTATTCTCTCTCCAATTTCTTTTTAGAGGAGCTCAGGGCTATGAGTTTATCTCTTAGCACTGCTTTCATTGTGTCCCATAAATTTGGGTATGTTGTGCCTTCATTTTCATTAAATTCTAAAAATTCATTGATTTCTTTCTTTATTTCTTCTTTGGCCAAGGTATCATTGAGTAGAGTATTGTTCAGCCTCCATGTGTATGTTGGCTTTCTGTTGTTTTTGATGCTATTTAAGACCACTCTTAATCCATAGTGATCTTATAGGAGGCATGGGATTAGTTTGATCTTATTATATCTGTTGAGGTCTGTCTTGTAACCAATTATATTGTTGGTTTTGGAGACGGTACCATGAGGTACTGAGAAAAAACTATGTTCTTTTGCTTTAGGATGAAATGTTCTATATATGTCTGTTAAATCCAATTCATCCAATGCTTCAATTAGTTTCACTATGTCCCTGTGTAGTTTCTGTTTTTCTGATGTGTCAGTTGAGGAGAGTGGAGTGTTGAAGTTGCCCACAATTATTGTGTAAGGTACAATGTTTGCTTTTAGCTTTAGTAAAGTTTCTTTTACAAATGAGCATCCCACTGCATTTGGAGCATAGATATTCAGAATGGAGAGTTGTTCTTGGTGGATATTTCCTTTGATCAGTAAGAAGCGAGCTTCCATGTCTCTTTGGATGACTTTCGATTGAAAGTCAGTTTTATCTGATATTAGAATGGCTACTCCGGCTTGTTTCCTAAGACCATTTGCTTGTAAAATTGGTTTCCATCCTTTTACTCTGAGGTAGTGTTTGTCTTTGACACTGAGGTGTGTTTCCTAAAAGCATCAAAAGGAAGGGTCCTGTTCACATATCCAGGCTGTTAGTTTATTTCTTTTTATTGGGATATTGAGTCCATTGATGTTAAGAGATATTAAGGAATAGTGATTATTATTTCCTGTCATTTTTGATGTTAGTTTAATATTTGAGTGGTTATCTTCTTTTAGATTTGATGAAAGACATTTACTATTTTGCTGTTTTCGGAGTGTAGTTTCCATCCTTGTATTGGTGTTTTCCCACTATTATCCTTTGTAGAGCTGGGATTGTGTAAAGATATTTTGTAAATTTTGATTTATCATGTAATATCTTGCTTTCTCCATCTATGGTGATGGAGAGTTTTGCTGGGTATAGTAGTCTTGACTGGCATTTGTGTTCTCTTAGAGTCTGTATGAGATCTGCCCAAGATCTTCTAGCTTTCATGGTCTCTGATGAGAAGTCTGGTGTAATTCTGATAGGTCTTCCTTTATGTGTTACTTAGCATTTTTCTCTTACTGCTCTTAATATTCTTTCTTTGTTTAATACAGTTGGGGTTTTGATTATTATGTGACAGGAGGTATTTCTGTTCTGGTCCAGTCTGTTTGGAGTTCTGTAGGCTTCTTGTATATTCATGGGCAACTCTCTTTTTAGGTTAGGGAAGTTTTCTTCCATAATTTTGTTGAAGATATTTGCTGGCCCTTTAAGTTGTAAATCTTCACTCTCATCTATACCTATAATCCTTAGGTTTGGTCTTCTCATTGTGTCCTGCATTTCCTGGATGTTTTGCTTTTTGCTTTTTGCAGTTTCTTTCACTGTTGAGTCAATGGTTTCTATGGTATCTTAGGCATCTGAGATTCTTTCTTTTATCTCTTGTATTCTGTTGTTGACAATTGCATCTATGTCCCCTGATTTCTTCCCAAGGTTTTCTATCTCCTTTTGTGATTTCTTAGTTGTTTCTACTTACGTTTTTAGATCCTGGATGTTTTTTCTCAGTTCCTTCACTTGTTTGTTTGTGTTTTCCTGTATTTCTTTAATAGATTTTTGTGTTACCTCTTTCATGACTTCTGCCTATTGACACAAATTCTCTTGCATTTCTTTATGTGATTTTTGTGTTTTCTCTTTTTTGGCTTCTATTTGTTGACCCATATTTTCCTGAATTTCTTTAAGTAAATTTTGGGTTTCCATTGTAAGGGCTTCTAACTTACACTTGTATTTCTTTAAGAGATTTATTTATGTCCTTTTTGTGTTCCTCAAACAGCATCATGACCAGTGATTTTAAATGGAAATCTTGTTTTTTCTGGTGTGTTGGGGTAACCAGGATTTGCTGTTGTTGGAGAACTGGGTTCAGATGCTGCCATATTGCCTTAATTTCTATAGTAACATTCCTGCATTTGCCTTTTTCCCTTTGGTTATCTTTGGTGGTCATTGGTCCTGCTGTCACTGACTGGTGCTTGGACGTCCTGTAAGGCTATTTTAGCACCCCTGGATTACTGGGTTTCCCCTGGTACAGAGTGCTGATGTGCTGCCTTCTCTTTGGTGCCATTGGCGCCCTAGTTTACCTTGTCCCAAGCAATGCTATACTCAGGCTGATCCTGTGTACCTGGTGTTGCCTGTCTGGTCTGCCAGTAGTGAAGATGGTGGATGCCTTGAGGACCCCTCCAAGCACTGATCACTCTGTAGGTCAAACAGCCCAGGACAGGCCTTGCTGATGGATTTCAAATGCTCTGCTGATGCTGGTTCTCAAATGTCCAGCTTCTACCAAATAACCTGCTCCTGTCTGTTCTTGAGAGACTATCAGGAAGTGGGATCTTTCCCATGTCAGATATGGCACAGGTATCTGGCTGAGCTGGTTGCTTGGCCACAAGAGCCAAGATGGTGCGGACCTCAGACCACAGGGCTCCGTCTAACCATGGGACTCCCTGCCTGTCAAAAGCTTCCTTGAAGGATATGCACCCAGTTGTAGAGCTGCCCAGTTCTGGCACATGTAGAACCACCCCAGGCAGTGTGTGACCAAAACGATTCCCCACTCTGGTGTTCTCTGCACACCAGGCAGAGCTGGTTGCTGGGCCACAGTAGCCAAGATGGTGGGGACCTTAGACCCCTGGGCTCCCTTTAACCTCAGGACTCCCTGCAGGTCAGGATATGTGCTCAGGCAACTGTAGAGCTTCCCGGCTCCCTTGTGCAGAAGGAACCCAGGCAGGCTGTGACCCGAGCAATCCTTCATTCTGGTGTCCTCTGCGTACCTGGCTGAGCTGGTTGCTTTGTCACTGGATCCAAGATGGTGGCAAACTCGGACCAGTGCTCCTTCTAACCATGCACTGGGCTCCCTGCAGGTCAGATGCTTTCCTGGCTGAGCTGGCTGATTTGTCACTGAATCTAAGATGGTGGTGACCTTGTTCAAGAAAGATTTAAATAACTCCCCTAAAGAAATGTAGGAGAACATCTGTCAACAGGTAAAAGCCCTTAACAAGGAAACACAAAAATCCCTTAAAAATACAGGAGATCATGGGTGAACAGGCAGAAGCCCTTAAAGAAAAAACACAAAAATCCCTTAAAGAATTACAGGAAAACACAAACAATCAAGTGGAGGAACTGAACAAAACCATCCAAGATCTAAAAGTAGAAGTAGAAACAATAAATAAATCACAAAGTGAGATATCTCTGGAGATAGAACAGCTTGGAAAGAATTTAGGAGTCATAGATGCAAGCATCAACAACAGAATACAAGAGTTAGAAGAAAGAAACTCAGATGCTGAAGATACCATAGAAAACATTTATTCAACAGTTAAAGAAAATGCAAAATGCATAAAACTAGTAACTCAAAACATGCAGGAAATCCAGGACACAATGAGAATGATCCAAACCTAAGGATTATAGGTATAGATAAGAGCGAAGATTTCCAACTTATCGGGCCAGCAAAAATCTTCAACAAAATTATAGAAAACTTCCCTAACCTAGAGAAAGAGATGCCCATGAGCATACAACAAGCTTTCAGAACTCCAAACAGACTGAGCCAGAACAGAAACTCCTCCTCCTGGTACATAATAATCAAAACACCAAATTCACTAAATAAATAAAGTATATTAAAAGCAGTAAGGTAAAGGGGGCAAGTAAATTATAAAGGCAGACTTATCAGAATTACACCAGATTTCTCACCAGAGACAATGAAAGCTAGAAGAGTCCGGGCAGACCTCATACAGACCCTAAGAGAACACAAAGGCCAGCCCAGGCTGCTATACCCAGCAAAACTCTCAATCATCATAGGTGGAGAAACCAAGATAATTCATAATAAAACCAAATTTACACAATATCTTTCCACAAACCCAGCCCTACAAAGGATAATAAATGGAAAATGCCAACACAAGGAGGGAGACTATACCCTAGAAAAAACAAAAAAGTAATCTTCTACCAACAAACCCAAAAGAATATACCCATAGAAACATAAAAATAACATAAAAAATAATGTGAAGCAACAATCACTATTCCTAAATATATCTTAAGAACAATAGACTCAACTCCCCAATAAAAGGACATAGACTAACAGAAATATTTCTCATGTAAATCTTCAACTTTATCAGAAAAGGATTGTAATTCCCCATTTAATTAATTTATGTTTTTATGTCTACCATTTTATCTTCATTATTTTTCATGATAATTTTCAATTTTTTATGTCTTTTAATAGTTTTCCTCTATTTTATCAGAAATGTTTTCAATGTAAATCTTTGATTTTATCACAAATGTTTCTAATTCCATCTTTAATTAATTTAGAGTTTTATATCTACCAATTTTATATGTAAAAATTTCCATGAAATAGTCAATTTTAATGTCTCTGTCTACATATTTCTTGAATTTTACCAGAAATATTTTGCATGTTAATCTTCCATTTTATCTGGAAATGTTTATAATTCCACCTTCAATCAACTTAGAATTATCTTCATGCCTGTCATGTTATCTGTATAATTTCCATGATAATCTTTAATTTTAACATGTTTTTCTATGTATTTCTTCAATTTTATCAGAAATATTTTCCATGTAAATCTTCAAGTTTATCAGAAAATGTTTATAATTCCACTTTCAATCAACTTAGGAATACTTTATGCCTACTATTTATTTATATAAAATATTTATCTATATAAAATATTCCATATAATCTTCAATTCTAACATTTTTCTACATTTATCTGCAATTTTATCAGAAATATTTTCCTTGTAAATCTTCAATTCTCTCATAAAATGTTTCTATTTCACATTTCAATTAATTTAGCAATATTTTACATGTCCACCATTTTACTCTTTAATTTTCCATGAAGATCGTCAATTTTAATGTGTTTTTCTATGTATCTCTTCTACTATATTTGAAATATTTTCCACATAAATCTTTAATTTTATCATAAAGTATTTTTATTTCCATTTTTAATAAAAATGAAATAAAAAAATTAAAAAGAAAGGAAGGAAGATTCCAAGGTAGATTGACTAGATAGGAAGAGCAAAATACGAAGAGATGATAAATGGAGAATATAATAATATTACAGTATATGTATATGTAAAAAATGCCACATTGAAATCTGTTACTGTACATAATCACCATATACTAATATAAAATTAAGATCTTTAAAATGATTACATGCAGCTAAAGGCATTGAAGTGTTTGCCTTACATTTTGAACATTGTTTTAAATCTACAGATGTTGCTTGCCATAAGTACCTCATTAAACTTACACTTAAAATTAACTCAAGCATTTGGTTTATCAGCAATATTGGCCACATTTCAATAGTGGCCAGGTGCTACTGTTTTAACAGAAACCATGTTATACCACGTTTACCATACCATGTTTACCATGTTAAAACTTGTGTTTTTTTTTATTCGATATATTTTTTATTTACTAAAATAAGTCTGCAAGAATTTGAGAAATTATGGTAACAAATGTTTAATATATTAGTGTTTAGTTTTGCATTTTATGCGTTTTGAATATGGTATTTCTTTTTTCAAAAACACTTATATGGAGAAAGAGATTCTGAAAATGCAACCATCTTGATAACAGTTTTTCATGCTAAACTGTAGCTGGAGTTTATTCTAAGTCATTATTATCTGTTTCTAATACACAGTGGTGAATTAATTCATACTGGTTACTATTGAGAATAATAAAATGACTAAAATATTCTGTGATTCTTTCAGTTAAAGATTAAATTGAAATCATTGCTTTTGATAGCTGACTAGTACTCTGTTGTGTAAATGTACTACATTTTCTGGATCTATTCTTCTGTTGAATGATATCTGGGTTGTTTCCACTTTTGATTTTTATGAATAAGGCTGCTATAAACATAGTAAGGCTTATGTCCTTGTTATATGCTAGAGCATCTTTTGGGTATATTCCCAGCAGTGGTATAGCTGGTTCATCGGGTAGAATAATTTTTAATTTTCTGAGGAACCACCAGATTGATTTCCAAAGTGGTTTTACCAGCTACTCCACCAGCAATGGAGGAGTGTTCCTCTTTCTCCAAATCTTTTCCAGCATCTGCTGTCAACTATGAGTTTTATCTTACCCATTCTGATTGGTGTGAGATAGAATCTCAGGGTCGTTTTGATTTTCATTTCCCTGATTACTAAGAATATTGAACATTTCTTTTAAGTGTTTCTCAGTCATTCAAGATTCCTCAGTTGAGAACTTTTGTTTAGTTCTGGAGCCCATTTTTAATAGAGTTACTTAGTTCTCTGAAGGCTAACTTCTTGAGTTTTTTGTGTATTTGTTTACTAGACTTCCATCAGATATAGGGTTGGTAAAGATCTATTCCAAATCTGTGGTTTGGCTTTTTGTCCTATTGATAGTGCCCTTTGCCTTACAGAAGCTTTTCCCTAGAAAGTCCCAGACTCCAGTGAAGTGAGAGTCTCACAGGACACAATGGGGGTGATTTTAGCTGAACTACCCAACATAGGGGAGATACAATCTGTAATGACCACCGTTAAGATATGTATAGCCCCCATTCAAGTTATGGGGTCAACCACACAACTCAAAATTTTTTAACCCAGAAATGGTTCTATCCAAAGGAATGACAGTAAAAAAAGCAATGGATCAGAAACTGAAGGAAAGACCATCCAGAGATTGCCCTACTTAGGGATCCATTCCATCTTCAGACACCAAACCCCACACTATTACAGATACCAAGAAGTGTTTGTCAAGAGGAACCTGTTATGGCTGTTCCCTGAGAGGGTCTACTAGCACCTGACAAATACAGCTGCATCAACAAACTGAGCTTGGGGACCCCAGTGGAAGAGCTAGGGGAAGGACTGAAGGAGCTGAAGGGAATTGCAACTCCATAGGAAGAACAATATTAACTACTTAGAGCACCCAGAACTCCCAAGGACTAAACCACCAACCAAAGAATATATATGGAGGAAACCATGGCTGCAGATATATGTGCAGCAGTGGGAGGGGAAGTCTTTTGTCTTGTAGAGTCTGGATGCCTCAACATAGGGTGATACTAGAGTGATGAGGCAGGAGTGGGTGTGTGGGTTGAGCAGCACCCTCATAAATGCAAAGAAGTGGTAAGAGTGGGGTTGGGATGCGGGAGGTTTCTGAATGGGTAATCAGGAAAGGGAATATCATTTGAAATGTGAATGAATAAATGATTAATAAAAAAGTTCTATACTAATTAACTTTATTGCATGTGTTGTTTGGTACAAATAATATAATGCATGAATAACTGAACATAATATTAATAAGGTTTTATAAGTTTAAAAATTAATTTTTAAATAGAAGCTAGCAATTTTAGGTTTTCAGTATTTCTTTTTTTAAAAGGTTTTATTTATTTATTTTATATATATATATGATGAGTACACTCTAGCTGTCTTCAGACACACCAAAAGAGGTCATCAGATCCCATTACATATGGTTGTGAGCCACCATGTGGTTGCTGGGAATTGAACTCAGGACCTATGGAAGAGTAAGCAGTACTCTTAACCACTGAGCATCTCTCCAGCCCACTTTCAGTATTTCTTAATTCATAATAATATTTTCATTAGAGCCCCTTATAATATCAATTTATATTGAGTAAAAAATAAAACCAAGCATCTTTTTTCAGAAATGATTATAACAATGAACAAATTAATTTTTAGGGGACTCTATTTAGGTCTTTATCTGATGATTGTGAACTAGTACACTTTATTGCCTAATATTTATAAGTAGCCAAATTTCTATTAAAACATATATGTGTTTTTACTAATTTAGTCACATGTTTTGCATTTGGTGCCAGTAGGTCAAATAAGAAAATGTAGATTTGTGTTCCCTATCAATGTGCTTACCCACATTTACTTACTTTCGGTAGTCAATATTTCAAGTTGAACCTGATTGGATTTAGAATCACTGTGGAAACATGCCTCTGCGTGTATCTCTCAGAGAGTTTCTAGTGTACAGCACTAGAGGAATACTCAGTTCTATAGAAATAGCACAGCAATGAAGTGAACATGGTGATGGAGGAGTACTGAGTTCTGTAGAAATAGCTAAGATCAAGAATTGACAAATGGGACCTCATAAAATTACAAAGTTTCTGTAAGGCAAAGAACACCATCAAAAGGACAAATCGGCAACCAACAAATTGGGAAAAGATCTTTACCAACCCTACATCAGATAGAGGGCTAATATCCAATATATACAAAGAACTCAAGAAGTTAGACCCCAGAAAACCAAATAACCCTATTAAAAATGGGGTAAAGAATTAAACAAAGAATTCTCACCTGAAGAACTTCGGATGGCAGAAAAACATCTTAAAAAATGCTCAACTTCATTAGTCATTAGGGAAATGCAAATCAAAACAATCCTGAGATTTCACCTTACACCAGTGAGAATGGCTAAGATTAAAAATTCAGGAGACAGCAGGTGTTGGCGAGGATGTGGAGAAAGAGAAACACTCCTCCACTGCTGGTGGGGTTGCAAATTGGTACAACCACTCTGGAAATCAGTCTGGCGGTTCCTCAGAAAACTGGGCACCTCACTTCTGGAAGATTCTGCTATACCACTCCTGGGCATATACCCAGAGGATTCCCCAGCATGTAATAATGATACATGCTCCACTATGCTCATAGCAGCCCTATTTATAATTGCCAGAATATAATATACACAATGGAGTACTAATTCAGCCATTAGAAACAATGAATTCATGAAATTCTTAGACAAATGGATGGAGCTGGAGAACATCATACTAAGTGAGGTAACCCAGTCTCAAAAGATCAATCATGGTATGCACTCACTAATTAGTGGATATTGACCTAGAAAACTGGAATACCCAAAACATAATACACACATCAAATGAGGTACAAGAAGAAAGGAGAAGTGGCCCCTTGTTCTGGAAAGACTCAGTGTAGCAGTATAGGGCAAAACCAGAACAGGGAAGTGGGAAGTGGTGGGTGGGAGAACAGGGGGAGAGAAGGGTGCTTATGGGACTTTTGGGGAGTGGGGGACCAAAAAAGGGGAAATCATTTTAAATATAAATAAAAATATATCGAATAATAAAAAAAAAGAAAAAAAGAAATAGCATAGCAATAAAGTGTACACAGTGATGGAGGAGTACTTAGTTCTGTAGAAATAGCACAGCATTGAAGTGTACACAGGGATGGAGAAGTAGTTGTGTACTAGCTTATAAGGGCTATAATCCAGGTGGGGGAAAGAGTGAAAATCCAGGATATGTTTCCTGGAAGAAATGAAGCCAAAAATTCATATTAAATAAGCTACTAGAAAAAACACCAGACATTGAGAAGAGGAAAAATGTAGCTTTTATCTTACTTAGAGGTTTCCATGGTCTCAATTACTGTTGAACAACATTCAACAGGATCAAATGAAATCTTCCAAAGTAGTTTGTGAAGATAGAGTTTTGCATTTTTCTACATACACATAATATGATGAAGTTTCCTGCCCTGTCATTGGAGCTTGACCAAGACACACATCTTATCTAGTGTACCCACACTGCACATGTTATTTACCTGCTGGTCCCATAGTGGCCAACTCTGCTATGAGACCAACTGTGGAATAGTAGATTGCTTGTGCTGAGGTAACCTCTCAACTTTACTGATGCCACCAAGTAAAGGAAAAGTGTTTTGCAATGTGGATATACCAAGGAAAAGCCAACAAGTGTGTCCTTTAGATGGAAGGGGAAATGTTTTTGATGATTTAACAAATGTTCTGTACCTGAAAGAAAGAAAAACAAGCTCATATAGTTTACTGCCCTCTCCTTAACCACAAATCCATACTACATGATAAATGCTTAGTTATGACAAAAATGCATTAAATTAGTATAGTTCATGTGTGCATGTATAAGTGTGTGTGTGTGTGTGTGTGTGTGTGTGCATGTGTGTGTCTGTATACTTCATGGTTGTGTACCATCTGTAGTTTCAGGTATTCACTAGGCATCTGAGTATATCTCCCAAACTGGAGTGTTTGCATCAGAAGAAATTGTATAAGCACAGGCATAGAAACAAGAAATCTTTGTGCATTTGGGTAGGGGGATGCTACAATGGTCAGGCTGGAGTGGGTGAGTAGGTGAAAGAGCACACTTATAGAGGCAAAGGGAGTGGGAAAAAGAGGTATGGGGTGGGGGATTGTGGTGGGGTAACTGGGAAGAGAACAGTCATTTGAAATATAAATAAATAAAATGATTAGGAAAAACACTAAAACAAAACGTGTCACATTAATATATGTTAACTATCAGATTTGCTTGTTCCAATTATAAGTTTCTCAATGAAAATGCTAAGTGATTGAAATTTATTTCAGAATAATATTAACAAAAATTTCTAATAAAAAGTATAAAACAGATTTTTTCAAACATGTCTGTTTTAAGTTAGGTAAGTAAATATATTTAATTGTTTTTTTTTTTTTAACTTAGGGTTTAGTTTGCATCTAATAAAGAAACCTATCTGGTTTGTCTCTACATTTTAAGTCAAGTTTATGCATGAAAAATCCAAGAAAACTTTAGGTTCAACTTAATCTACCCACACAATTTTATTAATAAAATTATAAAGATATATGTTTGTGTGAATATGTAAGTTAACAGTCTAATCTCAACATAAAACAATTATGTAGAGAACAAAGACAATGAAAAGGGTATTTCTTTTTAATATCCATATCCAAGAGGATTTCAGTTTAGAAAAAAATGAAATCCAGTGCTTTGTTTCATCACCAAATATTGAAATAAGGAACATAATAACTTTCAAGGTTACCCACAACTCAAATCTGACATTCATGTGAACATAAATTGAGGTCCACTGAACTGCACAAAAATCATCCTAAAATATTTCCCCTATTCAATAACAACTAGGGAGTTAGTAATAATGAAAATTATAGAGCCTACATCTCAATTTTACATAGAAGATACTTTATAATTAGGATCTTACCCAAAATTCACTGATCATGTAATTAAATTGATTTAGTCAGTACATGTTCAATCAAACAAATCCTTATTGTGGTTAAGTTCTGTGTATCTAGCCTTGTTACAGATACTAAGAATTGCTTAAAGTTTATCTTTGAAATAGAGAATGATATCAGAGGACAAATGTTTTCTTTACTTGGAGAAAGTTAACATGCTAGAAGATAAAATATACATTAAAAATACAGTAAGAGTTATGATGGGATCCTTCTATGGAAAACAAGTAGGTCAGTAGATGCACAAAGAAAATCATAGCTTATTAAAATTTCAAAATAAAGAATAAGAATTGTCAACTGAGAAAAGCCTAGCATATGTATTCACAGAGTTTATCACAAAACCATCCTAGGACTTACAATCAGTTGTTTTTCATTTGAATATTATTTCACATTTTCAACTAATTAAACATAATATGATATTTTTTAAGTGGCAATCTCTATCTTCTTGAAATCTACAACATTCCCTGCTATATTCCCATTGGTGAGACACTGGGTTTTTCCTTTTACATACTTACATACTGTACTTCACTTCTATTTCATCTTACATACTATACTTCTTCTCTTCTACTATTAAACTCTACTTCCTAGCAACATTTTGAGTCATTTTCTTTGGTCCTCAATTTCTATATATATATAATAATAAATATCACTTGAGAAATTATAATTATGCACAATAGTTACATATTCCCTTAATTTTATATCCCTCATTCTACATTGTAAAACAATATTGACATTGTAAAATGCAGTATTGAGCATACTACATTCTTGCTTTAAGAATTTGCTTTGGACCTCAGTGAAGAATATATAGTCTACTGATCGCTCCACCTCACTATAGGCACCCTCTTCTGCATAGCTGAAAGTTGCTCCCATTTTGTTCACAAATCCAACATTCAACCTTTCCTTTTCTAGAATTTACATTTTTATTTTCATAGCTTTAAATGCCAAAATATTACACTTTTCTTTAATTCAACCAACTTGCCTCTCTTAGCTTAAAGGTAAGCTGTAGCAATGAGGGTCCAGTATAGACGTCTAGGGAATTTCTCCCTCCTCTAGCTGCTTTAATCTCACAGAGACCCAACAAACAAAGAGAACTTCAGACCAGTTTCTCTTATGAATACCAATACAATAATACTCAATAATATTCTTTCAAACAGACTCCAAGAACATATCAAAATGATCATTCTCTAGGATCAGTGGGCTTCATCCCAAGGATGCAGGGATGGTTCAATATATGAAATCCATCTATGCAATCCACTACATAAACAAACTCAAAGAAAAAAAAACACATTGTCATTTCATTAGATGCTGAAAAACATTTGATAAAATTCAACATTCCTTCACGTTAAAAGTCTTCAAAAGATCAGGAATTCAAGTCCTATACTTTAATATACAGCAAACCAGTAGCCAACATCAAACTGAATGGAGAGAAACTTGATGCAATCCTACTTAAATAAGGGTCTAGAAAAAGCTGCCCTCTCTCTCCCTATCTATTCAATATAGTACTTGAAGTTCTACATAGAGCAATTAGACAACAAACAGAAGTTCAATAGGGTAAAAATTGGAAAAGAAGAAGTCAAAATATCACTATTCACAAATGATATGATAGTATACTTAAGTGACTCCACCAAAGAACTCTTAAACCTGGAAAACGACATCAGCAAATTAGCCAGACATAAAAGAAACTCAAACAAATCAGTGAGGAAAAGACTTGAGCAGAGGGGCAGAGGGGAAAAGTTCTTCAACAGAAACACCAAAGGATTATGCTCTAAGATCAAGAATCAACAAATGGGACCTCATAAAATTGCAAAACTTCTGGAAGGCAAAGGACACTGTCAATAGGACAATATGGCAACCAATAGACTTGGAAAAGATCTTTACCAATCCTACATCCAATAGAGGGCTAATATCCAGGATATACAAAAAACTTTAGAAGTTAGACTCCAGAGAACTAAATAATCCTATTGAAAATTGGGGTACAGAGCTAAACAAAGAATTCTCAACTGAGGAATACAGATTGGCTGAGAAGCACCTAAAGAAATGTTTAACATCCTTAGTCATCAGGTAAGTGCAAATCAAACAGCAGTCAGAATAGCTAAGATCAAAAGTTCAGGTGACATCAGATGCTAGTGAGGATGTGGAGAAAGACGAACACTCCTCCATTGCTGGTGGGACTGTAAATAGGTACAACCACTGTCGAAATCAGTCTGGAGGTTCCTCAGAAAACTGGACATAGTACTACCTGAGGACCCAGCTGTACCACTCCTGGGAATGTAGCCAAAAGATGCTTCAACAAGAACACATGTTCAACAGTCTTCATAGTAGCCTTATTTATGATAGCCAGAAGCTGAAAGAGCGCAGGTGTCCTTCAACAGAAGAATGGATACAGGAAATGTCATACATTTACACAATGGAATACTACTCAGCTATTAAAAACAATGAATGCATGGAATTCTTAGGTAAATGCACCAACTAGAAAATATCATCCTGAATGTGGTAACTCAAATATAAAAGAACACACATGGTATGAATTCACTGATAGGTGGATATTAGTCCAAAAGGTCAGAATACCCAATATGCAGTTCACAGACAACATGAAGTTCAAGAAAAATGAAGATCAAAGAGTGAGTCCTTATTAGAGATGGGAACAAAATACACAAGGGAGCAAATATAGAGACAAAGTATAGAGCAGAGACAGAAGGAAAGTCCATCCAGACACTCTCCCACCTGAAAATTCTTCCCAGATACAGTCTCCAAACTCGGACACTATTGTGGATGCTAAGAAAGGCTTGCTGAAAGGAGCCTTATATAGCTGTCTCCTGAGAAGCCCTGCCAGAGGCTTACAAATACAGAGTTGGATGCTTGCAACAAACCATTGCACTGAGTTTGGGTTCTCCAGTGGACAAGTTAGATAAAGGACTAAAAGAGCTGAAGGGGTTTGCAACCCCATAGGAAGAACAACAATATTAACCAACCAGACTGCCCAGAGCTCCCAGGGACTAAGCCACCAACCAAGAAGTACATATGAGTCTGGCTGCATATGTAGCAGAGGATAGTTGTGTCAGACAACAATGGGAGGAATGACCCTTTATCCTATGAAGGTTTGATGGATGCCCACGTCTAGTTGGGGAATGGAGGGTAGGGAGTAGGTTCTTGGGTGGAGGAATACACTCATAGAAGCATGGGAAGAGAAGATAAGAGAGGCAGCTTCCATGAGAGGGGAAAACTGGGTAAGGAGATAACATTTGAAATGTAAATAAATTAAAAGAAAAGGAAAGGAAAGGAAAGGAAAGGAAAGGAAAGGAAAGGAAAGGAAAGGAAAGAAGGAAAGAAAAGAAAAGAAAAGAAAAGAAAAGAAAAGAAAAGAAAAGACAGCATGTGATTACAATTGCTTTTCTAATAAACACTTTTCCTATCTCAATAAGAGAACAAAAGACCATGTCAAGCCTGATGTGGTGGATCATGCTTTTAATCCCCTCACTCTGGTGGCAAAGGTGGGAGGAGCTCTCTGATTTCAAGGCCAGCTTGGTCTACATAGTGAGTTCCAGGACAGCAAGGGTTATATAGTGACAGCCAAGGCTATATAGGCCAAGGCTAATAGGATTATATAGTGAGATCCTGTCTTTAAAAACAATACCTTAACTAAAAAAATATTTCAGTGAACCCTTGCAAGCAAAGAATTGAGGGCAAGGGGATATACTGTTGGACACACCACTGTATCCACAATGATTGATTTCTTTCTTCTGTTGTTGGGGGAGGTTGTAAGGGTCAAGGGAAGGTATGAGGGCATGTCAGGTGAATTGGATTGGGGCACATGATGTGAAATTCACAAAGAATTAAAAAGTTAAAAAAAAACCAATAACCAGGCAGTGTATCTGTATATCAGAAGCTATGTTTTCTATTTTCCTTTAAAGGCAAAGAAACATGGACATTTAACTGACAGTACATAGATAAAATTTTAGTCTCCCTCAGCTGTATCCACCACCAATTAATATTTATTCAACTGAAATATTTCTCTGATTCAAGGCAATCCATCTGGGAGATGAAGGAATAACTTCAGATCATAGCAACATTTCTGTATAAAAGAAACAGAACTTCATTTTGTTAGTGCTCTTGCTCAAGAGAGGCTACAACATTGAATGATAACTGTAGTGTCCTTAATTAACAGAATGGTATTAAGAGAAATAATAGTTGAACTAGAAAGAAAAATTGGAAATTTGAAATCAAAATTGTGATTTTATTATTGCCATTGATTATGTAAACTTCATCTGTGAAAAAATCTAGAATGATATACATAGGTATTTCTTCACAAAATATTGTCAACTACAATTACTTATAAGATACAATCATCTGTTGACTATAAACTGTGATTTGTTCGTATATTTAAAATGCTTAAGTTATATTCTGGTAAGATAAGGCATGACATAAGTTTCATAAGGTTATAGATTAGAAATAAGTCATAAATTATAATCTATCTTCCTGAATATCTCAAAAAGTCCCTTTTTCCATTTGAAAAGGATTCTAAATGGCTCTGTTTTGTTGTCTTACTAACTGGCACAAGGTCTGAGAAAATTGTTGACCTTCTTTCCATGTCCTGTAAAAAAAATGAAGAACTTTGTTCTTTTATCTAGAAAGTTATACATGCACATGCAATAAATTTATCAAGAGCAAATAGCACGATGCAGATACGTTCAAGGTAGAAATGTGTCATCAGACTCACATAACCTAATATGTTTATACTTCTAAACTTTATCTGTATATAGAGATACTTTTCTTGAAACAGTAATATAGTATCCAGTTTTTGAAAATAGTGGTGTTTATATGTTTCTATACACCCTTAAAGTAGTTAAAATAAAAACTATGCATTTATAAATATAGCTAGAGTCAAATTAAATTTGTAAAATATTAGAAGTTATTGACAAGTTCCTTTCCAGCCAACCACCAACTTTTAGTTAGACCTTGTGAAATAAAATATGTGTTATTAAAGAACACAATAGCATGTCACCAAACATTTGCTCATTATTGAAATGATCAATAAAACAATGGACAGAATAAAGTAACTTTACTCCATAAAACTACTTTTATATTATTTCTCTTAAAATGTCATTAACGTCATTTTCAATTGTATAATGTCTTAAAAGGATAATTTCATCATTTTGCTGTATTGTTTATTAATGAAACCTAAAGAATACACTGAACTCATCATAAACTATTGTAAGAATATGTATTTAGTTACCACATTTAGATCTTTAAAAGTGTTGATTGTGTTTTTGTTTTTGCATTAGGGACAAGTTATTCTTGTTTTATTTTGAGAAATTTTGCTTGAGTGGCTCAGCTTTTCTGATTTTTAGTGGACTTTAAACATGCAAATGGATAAGTGTAGCATTAATTTTTTGGCATTTTGAAAATGATAAACACTATTGTAGTAAGATATATATGATTTTAAAATGCACTTAAAATATAACATACAGAAATATATATATGTATATACATATATATGTATATATGAAGAATAGCTACCTCAAAAAAAGACAGTAAAACAAAACAAATTTAGAGATTAAAACAAATGTTTTTTCTAGATTTTAATCACAGACCTCCTAACATTTCCTAAGATGTGTCATTTTGGCAACTCATTGATCTCATTTATGTAACTGTATATCAGGATATTAGTATTATCTCATATAGAGTTATTATAAAATTACATGTATAAAATACTTAGGGTAATGACTATCTCATTTACCTGAATATATATCTACCACAATTTTAAATGGAATCCTACTGTTAGAGTATTAGTTGAGGCTATTCTGATGACTCAAGATTTGCAGAGAAAGTAACATATTTCATTAGTTGAGATGAGTATTCATCAAACATTTAATTAAGGTTGCTATCCAAGAGAATATAATCAGTTTTAGCAGAAAGGTTCTATAAAACCGCTGTCTAAATGAACATGAATTCATGTTAAATGAATTCCAACCCAACCTTCTAAGGCAGAGTGTAGAAGCCTCCTTATGCTAGCAATATGTATGAAGCAAATGATTTATACACTCTGTGATGTTCAAAGCTTAAGGCTTGCTCTGAGATTTAATATATAAATGCATATGTAAGAAACATGCACATGAGAGAGTATCAAGGAGCTATAGAAACTCTCTATACTTCCACCTGAGAACTACACAATGAGACATACATTTTTGAAAGAAAAAAATGAGTAAATGCACTAGGATGAACAGTATAATACTAGTTATTAGGTCTAGTATAGCTGAGAGTGGGAAAATACTTCATGTCTTAGGGTTTATGGTAAAGTTCATGAGAGGTCATGATTCAGTCTGAATCCTGAGAGTATTGCCTAGAGAGGTAAGGTGTTATAGAAAACTTAATAACAAATAAATGACACTGTATTGCAGTGAGAAAGGAGCAGGATAAGAAGTTGGTTAAAATAAATAATAGTGTGTATTTCTGTCTTCATTAATAAAAACTCAAGTGTCTGTAGGTGAGTAGAAGCTTCTTAAAATATGTACACATATGAAGGAAATATAAATGGAATCATCAAATAACAATCAAGACTTCCAGTTAGGGCTACTTTTGTTGTGTTGAAACACCATGACCAGAGAAACTTGGAGAGTGTCTTAGATTTTTACTGCTGTGAATAGACACCATGACCAAGGCAACTCTTATAAAGACACCTATTTGTGGCTAGCTTAAAGGTGCAGAGGTTCAGTCCATTATCACCAAGGCAGAAACATGGCAGCATCCAGGCAGGCACGGTCGAGGCAGAGCATGCTCTCTGTTTGATGGTTCAGTCTGTGGGTGCCTTTGGGATCAAATTAGTTAATTTTTGATGTTTTCTTGTGGTGAGTTTGACCTCTCTGGCTCCTTCAATACCTAATGCTTCTCTTCCATAGAATTTCCCCAAATCTGCCTAATGTCTGGCAGTGGGTCTCTGTATACATTTTCATTCATTACTAGATGAAACTTCTCATATGACAGTTATGTTAGGGGCTGTTCTGGAAGTAAAAAATATCAGTAATTGTGAGAAAGGTGAACAGTCTCTCATAGTATGAGTCTCGAGCTAGGCTCATATTCTGCCCATCTGTTTGGACATTTCTGTTCCATATTTATCCCTAAAAATATTGTTAGCAGGAGAAATTGTGGGATGAAAATTTGGTGGTTGGTTTAGTGTCCCAGTTCCTCCACTTGAAGTTTTTTCTGGTTATAGAAGATATCTATTTCAGGTTATATATCCTCCATTCCATTTTCGGGATTATGGATTGATTTCCAGAGTAGTTGTAAAAGTTTGCACTCCCATCAGCAATTGAAGAGTGTTCCTCTTATTCCACTTCCTCACCCACATGTGCTCTCACTCGAAATTTTGATCTTGGGCATTCCGACCAGTGTAAGATGGAATCTCATAGTCATTTTGATTTGCATTTTCCTGATAACAAAGGAAATTGACCATTTCTTTAAGTGTTTCTTGGTCGTTAGAGATTTCTCTGTTGAGAATTCTCTGTTTAGATTATAGCTAGGTCTTATGGAGGCATTTTTTAATTGAGGTTCCTTCCTTTCAGATGATTCTACCTTCTGTCAATTTGGAATAAAGCTAGCCTGGGCAGAGACAAAGTCCTAACTAGACATCCCTCACTACCAAAGTAAAATTTTCAGTGCCAGAAATGACTTATATAAAATTTAGGTGTTGGACAAAGGCACCTCATAAAAAACCCCAAACCAATAAGGCTCTTGCCTAATCTATTTGTTGTTCTTCACAAACAAATGGTAAGTCCCTATTTCTGAAGACAATACTTACACATCATTAAGCATAGATAACGTGTATAAATAGAGTGTTTAAATAGAGTCATTACCCCTGGTGACTAGTGTTCATAGTACTGCAAAGTATTCTGCACAAATGTTATAGGAGTAACCAAGCATTATATGATCTTATATAAAGCCCACACAATGTAACAGTAACCGTATCTGACTGTGCTGACTGGTTTTTCTCAACTTGATACAAGTTAGAGTCTTTGAAGAGTGGGATACATCAATTGAGAAAATTTCCTTAATGGTATCTGTCTGTAGACAATCCTATAGGACATGTTTCTTTTTTTTTTTTAAATCAGTGATTGAAATGAGAGGGAGGTTCCATCTCATTTTGGTGGTGCCACTCCTGAGAAACCCATGCCAGGCTAGTTGTCATTAGCCTTATCATCCCGTTTGTTTTAAGAGCGTTCAAGACTATGGAGCTTAAGAATAAAAAAAGCACATTAAGTGCAATAAGTCCCTATTGGGCCATGCTAATTGGAACAGGGAAGATAGTGGTGCTGAGGGAACTGTGGATTTAGGTAGCTGTGTTTAAAGAACTCAGAGGGGAAGAATACATTTTAGAATAAAGAACATTTTTTGTATTGCTTTTGCAAAGAATGTGGAAGCTTGCACAAGTAAATGTTGCTTTTATTTCCTCTGATGAAAGAATGAGTGTTTTGTTTAAATGTGAATTACCCACATAGGGCCATATGTAAAGAGATTGTCATATATGGATATATCATCTGTCAATTAAAAAGCCTATGGCCTATGGCTTAAGCAGATAATAGAGTGGGACATCAGGGAGAGAGAAATGATTTTGGAATAGAGCCAGGTAAGAGATTCACTGGGAAGATATAATGAGACAGACACATAGCACAGGTAACCACCCTGGGCCAGTATGTAGGTTAAAAAAATAGCTTATCTTCAGTGATAATTCTACTCAGAATATAGCTTGCTATATGGCCATGATATTTGTACAAACTTTTTTCTGGAAGCATGGAGCTAGGGAGAAGAACCAGAACATAACTTTAGCACCCATACATTTGGATGCTTAATCACCAGAAAGTAGAACTGTTTAAGGAGAGATTGGGGACATGACATTGTTGAAGGACACTTATCACTAGGAATAGTCTTTGCATATTCATAGCTTTATATGCCAAAATCTTGTTCCTTTCTTCAATTAAAATTCCCAGCTCCACTTTTAACAGTCAGCTTAAAGGTAATCTCTACCAAGTACGAAGCTTGATACACTCACAATCAGAAACCAAGAGCAATAAATTCAGACTAGTGCTCAGCTAACTTTCAACAGATTATGCAGTCTAATATTGTCTGTTTAGGGAGTGGTCCTGCATAAAATTATGATCAGTCTTCCTACTTCAATTAATGTAATCAAAATAATTTCTCACATGTATTCCTACAGGGCCATCCCAAAGTTTATTCCAGATTTGACAATTATTTTGTATCTATAAATGTCTAGGAGACAAACATCCAAATGTAGGTTTTAGGTGGGTAGGAAAGGTCCAACTGGAGTGTAGGTCATATCATGTCATCATTTCATGTGCTTTTGTGCCAGAATTAACAAAAAGAAAATAAGATGGAAGCCAGCTGAGCACATTCATTGCTCTGTTTCCTATGGTGGACACAGCGTGGTCAACTGTTTCACACTCCCACGGCCAGGCCTCCTTGCCCACTTAGACTGCAGCCCTGTGTGAACAAAAAGTGATGTAAGTCCTGTTTTGTTCATACTTAGTTTTAAGATATTGAAAACTAGAAAATAGTATATAACTTTTTCTGAAAGCTTTGTGTAAATTTGGTTACAGTCTCAGATATGGTAATAATTACTGACATGAGTAATTTCAATAATTGAAAATTATTTTTAGAGTCTCATGAATTATAATGATTATAGTAGTTTTCTTCTTGGTCATTTTGAAAACCTAAGACACAAAGCAATTATATTTAGTGTACATTCAAATATATCTTGCTTCTCATTCATAATTTTCCAAAGATTTTATGTGATACATTAAAAACCTAGAAGTACATGAACTTTTTCATCGTAAACAGCTTGCAAAAAAAATTATTCAAATAATACTCATTGGAAAAATAAGTAAAGGGTTTCTGTTGAAAACATATGGCAGGTATACAAATCATGCTTTTGCAGGTGTTTAAAATGGGAACAACATTGTGAACAAATCTTCTGGAAATGATAACTAGATAGTGCAGGTCACTAAAGTTTACTGCTCCTCCCTAGACACACATAGGAATGAAGGTCCCTTGGTAGTATACTACCTGAGATAAATATGAGGGCTTAGAATAATAAAAATATAATTTTATCCTAAACCTAGCATTTACTAACTAAACAAATTTGGGAAAGTTGCCCAGTATCTCTAGTCTGCTATTTTCCCATTATGCACATATAATAATAATGTAATGTCAATCACATGTATTTTTAGATAAATAGACTGTTTATTGTGTTCAGAAAAATTTATTCCAGTATGTTTATTTCCTGATGAACACTTTGCCTTTGTCTTTGTCTAAAGAGAAAAAAAGAAAGATTTACAGAACAAGCCAGAGATTTTTGAAAATACTGTGTTAGGGACAAATGTGTGGGTATTTTCAAGTTTAACTTGATGGTGTTTATGTTAAAAAGTATTATATTTAACTGAACCCTTGGTAAGACTTTGTGAAAGTTCAGCATCATAAAGTCTTAAAGAAACCTATTTTACATCGTTGCATTATATTCTGTAGTATTATTGATTTTGTATGAGAATCACTAGTTTTAAATGGCTTGCCTCTTGGTAATGCTGCAACTTACCTTGTGGTCATTATTTCTTGTATTCCTGTCTCAAATGTTCTCTAAGGAACAGGTTCGGTGTTGTCTTATTCTGGATTTCTATTCCTGCACAAACATCATGACCAAGAAGCAAGTTAGGGAGAAAAGGATTTATTGAACTTACACCTCCATGTTGCAGTTCATCACTAAAGGAAGTCAGGACTGGAACTCAAGTAGGTCAGGAAGCATAAGCTGATGCAGAGGCCATGGAGGGATGGGCTTGCTCAGCCTGCTCTCTTATAGAACCCAAGGGCATCAGCCCAAAGGTGGAACCACCCACAAGGGGCCCTCACCACTTGATCACTAATTGAGAAAATGACCCACAGCTGGATCTCATGGAGGCACTTCCCCAACTGAAGCTCCTTTCTCTGTGATAACTCCAGCCTCTGTCAAGTTGACACACAAAACTAGCCAGTACAGGTGTCAACATATGACATTTTATCTCAATTCATTGAAAAAGAACACCATGACATGCAAGATATTCGATAAGGAGGATTTATTATTAAATACCACTAAGAAATGGATGATAAAACTTTATTTAAAACTATTCATCCCAGTGTTAATTGACTTATGTGGAACTTCAGTGTATTTTCCTCCTGTACTATAAAGAAGGATTCCAGAGAGCAACTACTTCTGAGTTGTAAGCTTTGAAATACATTTGGCAAAAGTGTTAAAGGACATATTTTGAGGAGGTTGGCTGACAAGAGACCTGTGTATTTTAAGTCCACTACAAATATATCTTAGGATGTCTCCTCATCTTATCCTGCAATTACCTTTTTTTAAAAAAGATATTTTCCTTATTTAAATTTTAGATATTTCTTTATTTCAAATGTATTCCCATTTCCACATTTCCCCTCTGAAAAACGCCTATCCCATTCTCCCTTGTCCTGCTCACTAACACACCCACTCCCTCTTCCCTCTCCTGGCGTTCCCCTGCATTGGGGCAATGAGCCTTCACAGATTCAAGGGCCTCACCTCTCATTGAGGTCCACCCAGGCCATCCTCTGCAACCAATGTGACTGGAGCCATAGGTCCCTCCATGTGTACTTTTTGGTAGGTTGTTAAGTCCCTGAGGGTACTGACTGGTTCATATTGTTATTCCTCTTATGAGGATGCAAATACATTCAGGTCCTTGGGTCTTTTCTCTAACTCCTCAATTGGGAACCCTGTGATCAGTTCAATGGTTGACTCAGAGTATCCCTCCCTGTATATGTAAAGCACTAGCAGGGACTCTTGGGAGACAGCTACATCAGGATCTTGTCAGGTAGCACTTGCTGGTATCCACAATAATGTCTAAATTTGGTAACTGTATATGGGATGGATCCCCAGGTATACAGTCTCTGGATTGTCTTTCCTTCAGTCTCTGCTCCACATTGTCTCTGTATTTCCTCCCATGGGTATTCTGTAGCCCTTCTAAGAAGGATCAAAGTATTCACACTTTGGTCTTCCTTCTTCTTGAGCTTCATGTGGTCCATGAATTATATATTGGGTATTCCAAGCTTCTGGGCTAACATCCACTTATCAGTGAGTATATATCATGAGTGTTCTTTTGTGATTGGGTTACTTAACTCAGGATGATAATTTCTAGTTCCATCCATTTGCCTAGGAATTTCATGAATTCATTGTTTTTAATAGCTGAGTAGTACTCCATTGTGTAAAAATGTACCCTGTTTCTGTATTCTGCATCCATTACTCTGTTGAGGGACATCTGGTTTCTTTCCAGCCTCTGGATATTATAAATAAGGCTGTTATGAACATAGTAGAACATGTGTCCTAATTACATGTTGGGTCCTCAGGTAGAATTATGTCCAATTCTCAGATGAACTGATTTCCAGAGTGGTTTTACTAGCTTGCAATCCCACCAGCAATGGAGGAGTGTTCTTCTTTCAACACATCCTCACAAGCACCTGCTGTCACCTGAGTTTTTGATCCCAGCCATTCTGACTGGTATGAGGTGGAATCTCAAGGTTGTTTTGATTTGCATTTCCCTCATGACTAAGGATGCTGAACATTTCTTTAAGTGCTTCTTAACCATTCCATATTCCTCTGTTGAGAATTCATTGTTTAGCTCTGTACCCCAATTTTTAATAGAGGTATTTGGTTGTCTGGAGTCTAACTTCTCGTGTTCTTTGTATATATTGGCTATTAGCTCTCTACTGCATAGAGGGTTGGTAAAGATCTTTTCCAAATCTCTTGGTTGCTGTTTTGTCCCATTGACAGTGCCCGTTGCCTTACAGAAGCTTTTCATTTTTATGATGTCCTTTTGTTTATTGTTGATCTTAGAACATAAACCATAGGTGCTCTGTTCAAAAACTTTCCCCCGTTGCCCGTGTGCTTGAGGCTCTTCCCCACTTCCTTTCCTATTAGTTTCAGTGTTTCTGGTTTTATACACTTGATAGATTTATACACTTTATGGAGGTCCTTGATCCACTTGGACTTGAACTTTGTACAAGGGGATAAAAATGGATCAATTTGCATTTTTTCTATGTGATAGAACCATTTGTTAAAAATGCTATTTTTTCAAAATGGCAACCAATTTGGAAAAATCTTTACCAACCCTACATCAAACAGAGGGCTAATAACCAGTATATACAAAGAACTCAAAAAGTTAGACTCCAGAGAACCAAATAACCCTATTAAAAAATGAGGTATAGAGCTAAACAAAAAAATTTCACCTGAGGAATATTGAATGGCTGAGAAGCACCTAAAGTGTTCAACATCCTTAGGCATCAGGGAAGCACAAATCAAAACAACCTTGAGATTTCACCTCACACCAGTCAGAATAGCTAAGATAAATTACCCAGGAGACAGCAGGTGCTGGAGAGGTTGTGGAGAAAGAGGAACACTCCTCCACTGCTGGTGGAATTGAAAGTTGGTAAAACCACTCTGGAAATCAGTTTGGCTGTTCCTCAAAAAACTGGGCACAATACTACTGGAGGATGCTGCAATACGACTCCTGGGCATATACCTAGAGGATTCTCCAGCATTTAATAAGGACACCAGCTTTGCTATGTTCGTAGCAGCCCTATTTAAAATAGCCAGAGGCTGGAAAGAACCCAGATGTCCCTCAATGGAAGAAAGGATACAGAAAATGTATTCACAATGGAGTACTATTCAGCCTTTAAAAACAATGAATTCATGAAATTCTTAGACAAATTGATGGAACTGGAGAATATCATCCTGAGTGAGGTAACCCAATTACAAAATAACACTAATGGTATGCACTCACTGAGAAGTGGATATTAGCCTAGAAGCTTGGAATACCCAAGACAAAATGTACATATCAAATGATCCCCAAGTAGGAGGAAGAACACAGTATGGATGCTTGGATCCTTTGTAGAAAGGGGGAAAATACACAGAGAAAGAGATGCAAAGATAAAAGGTTGACAAGAGTCTGAGGGAAAGACATTCCAGAGACTACCCCACCAAGGATTGCATCATATGTACAGTTACAAAACCCAGGCACTATTGTGGGTGCCCACAAGTGCTGGCTGACCAGAGCTGGATATAGCTATCACCTGGGAGACTCTCCTAGTGCATGACAAATACAGAGGTGGGCACTCTCAGGCAGCCATTGAACTGAGCATATGGTCTCCAATGGGGGAACTACGGAAAGGACCCAAGGAGCTGATGGCATTTGCAGTGCCGTAGGAGGAACAACAATATGAGTCACCATGTACTCCCAGAATTCCCAGGGACAAAACCATCAACCAAAGAGTACACATGGAGTTACCCATGGTCCCAGACACATTGGCAGCAGAGAATGATGTTGTTGGACAACAAATGGGGGAGAGGCCCTTGATCCTGGAAAGACTTCATACCATAGTGTAGAGGAATTCAAGGACAGGGAAATGGGTGTTGGTAAATGGGAAAGAGGAGATGGCTTATGGTATTTTCAGGGGAGGGGAACCAGGAAAGGAGACAACATTCGAAGTGTAAATGAAGAATATATGTAACTAAAAAATCTAAAAAAAAAAAAAAAAAAAAAAAAAAGAATGACCTGGGTAGTGTTCCTTCTGTTTCTATTTTGTGGTATAGTTTGGAGAGCATTTATATTAGGTATTCTTTGAAGGTCTGATAGAATTTTGCACTAAACCCATCTAGTCCTGGGCTTTTCTTGTTTGGGAAACTATTGATGACTGCTTCTATTTCATTAGGGCTTATTGGACAGTTTAGATCATGTATATCATGCTGATTTAGCTTTGGTACCTGATATCTGTCTAGGAAATTGTCCATTTCACCCAGATTTTCCAGTTTTGTGAGTATAGGCATTTGTAGTGGGGTTTGATTATTTTTGGGGTTTCCTCGGTTTCTGTTTTTATATCTCCCTTTTCATTTCTGATTTTGTTAATTTGGATACTGTCTCTGTGCTCCCTGGTTAATCTGGGTAAGGGTTTATCTATCTTGTTGATTCTGTCAAAGAACCAGCTCCCGGACTGGTTGATTCTTTGTATAGTTCTTTTTTGTTTCTACCTGGTTGATTTCATCTTTGAGTTTGATTATTTCCTACCATCTACTCCTCTTGGGTTTATTTGTTTCTTTTTGTTCTAGAGCTTTCAGATGGGCTGGCAAGCTGCTAGAGTATGCTTTCTACAATTTCTTTTTGGAGGTAATCAGACCTCTGAGTTTTCCTTTTAGGACTGTTTTCATTGTGTCACATAGGTTTGGCAATGTTGTGGCTTCATTTTCATTGAATTGTAAAAAGTATTTTTTTTCTTTATTTTTCCCTTGACCAAGTTATCATTGAGTAGTGTGTTGTTAAACTACCACTTTTATGTGGGTTTTCTAATGTTTTTCTTTTTATTGAAAATTAGCCTTAGTCAGTCAAGATCTGATAGGATGCATGGTATTATTTCTGTGTAGCCCTGGCTGTCCTGGAGCTCATGCTGTAGACCAGCATGACTTTGAACTCAGAAATCTGCCTGTCTCTGCCTCCCAAGTGCTGGGATTAAAGGCATATGTCACCACCACCTGGCTTGCATGGAATTATTTCAGTCTTCTCGAATCTGTTGAACCCTGTTTTGTTATGGTCAGTTTTGGAGAATATACCATGAGGTACTGAGGAGTTATATTATTTTGTTTTAGGACAAAATGTTACATCCATTTGTGTCATAATTTCTGTTAGTTTTAATGTTTCTCGGTTTAGCTTCTGTTTCCATGATCTGTTTATTGATAGGAATGGGGTGTTGAAGTCACACGCTATTATTTTGTGAGGTACAATATCTATTTTGAGCTTAAGTTTCTTTTATGAATGTGGGTAGCCTTTCATTTGGAGCATTGATGTTTAGGATTTTTGGTAAATTTTTCCATGGATGAGTATGAAAGTGTCCTTATCTTGTCTGATTACTTTAGGTTGGAAGTCAGTTATATTAGAAGGGCTATTCCAGCTTGTTTCTTGGGACAATTTGCTTGGAAAATTGATTTCCAGCATTTTACATTGAGGTAGTATCTGTCTTTGTCACTGAGGTGGGTTTCTTGAATGCAGAGAAATGTTGGCTCGCCTTTATATATCTCATCTGTTAATCTATGTCTTTTTATTGGGTAATTGAGTCCATTGATATTAAGAGATATTAAGGAAAAGGGATTGTTGCTTCCTGGTATTCTTTTTTTTTTTAATTTTTTTATTCGATATAATTTATTTACATTTCAAATGATTTCCCCTTTTCTAGCCCCCCCCCCCCACTCCCCGAAAGTCCCGTAAGCCCCCTTCTCTTCCCCTGTCCTCCCTCCCACCCCTTCCCAGCTCCCCGTTCTGGTTTTGCCGAATACTGTTTCACTGAGTCTTTCCAGAACCAGGGACCGCTCCTCCTTTCTTCTTGTATCTCATTTGATGTGTGGATTATGTTTTGGGTATTCCAGTTTTCTAGGTTAATAACCACTTATTAGTGAGTGCATACCATGATTCACCTTTTGAGTCTGGGTTACCTCACTTAGTATGATGTTCTCTAGCTCCATCCATTTGCCTAAGAATTTCATGAATTCGTTGTTTCTAATGGCTGAATAGTACTCCATTGTGTAGATATACCACATTTTTTGCATCCACTCTTCTGTTGAGGGATACCTGGGTTCTTTCCAGCATCTGGCAATTATAAATAGGGCTGCTATGAACATAGTAGAGCATGTATCCTTATTACATGGTGGGGAATCCTCTGGGTACATGCCCAGGAGTGGTATAGCAGGATCTTCTGGAAGTGAGGTGCCCAGTTTTCGGAGGAACCGCCAGACTGCTTTCCAGAGTGGTTGTACCAATTTGCAACCCCACCAGCAGTGGAGGAGTGTTCCTCTTTCTCCACACCCTCTCCAACACCTGCTGTCTCCTGAATTTTTAATCTTAGCCATTCTGACTGGTGTAAGATGAAATCTTAGTGTTGTTTTGATTTGCATTTCCCTAATGACTAATGAAGTTGAGCATTTTTTAAGATGCTTCTCTGCCATCCGAAGTTCTTCAGGTGAGAATTCTTTGTTTAACTCTGTACCCCATTTTTTAATAGGGTTGTTTGGTTTTCTGGAGTCTAACTTCTTGAGTTCTTTATATATATTGGATATTAGCCCTCTATCTGATGTAGGATTGGTGAAGATCTTTTCCCAATTTGTTGGTTGCCGATCTGTCCTCTTAATGGTGTCCTTTGCCTTACAGAAACTCTGTAACCTTATGAGGTCCCATTTGTCAATTCTTGCTCTTAGAGCATGCGCTATTGGTGTTCTGTTCAGAAACTTTCTCCCTGTACCGATGTTCTCAAGGGTCTTCCCCAGTTTCTTTTCTATTAGCTTCAGAGTGTCTGGCTTTATGTGGAGGTCCTTGATCCATTTGGAGTTGAGCTTAGTACAATGCTTCCTGGTATTCTTGTTGTTAAATTTGGCGATGCTGTCCTGGAACTGACTCTGTAGACCAGGCTGGCCTCAAACTCAGAAATCAGCCTGCCTCTGCCTCCCAAGTGCGGGGATTAAAGGCGGGCCACCACCACCATGGTAGTTCTACTGAATTGGAGAACTTATATACCCTCCCGGCCATCTGGTTTTCTGATCTGGTTCTCTCCGTCTCAGTGGAGGTAATACTTGTCAGTTTTGTGCGTCTTTGCCTACAGTTTGACCACTAGATGGGTACCATGGTTTGTTTTCTGTCTGTCTACTGTTTGTCAAAGTCTGAGTCTATAAGCTTTTCTGAAAATTTCTATTTTGCTTGCAAGCTTCCAGGGCTTGGAGAGTCTGTCTGGTGTGGTGCGTTCGACTGGAAGCTGCCACTAGAGTCGAGACCCCGGGGGGTCTGGAGGAAGCTTTAGACCCTGGAGAGAGCTGAGTAAGGCTTTCCTCCATCTGTAAACAGCAAGGCAGTAACGGTGGGAGCCATTTTGTTTTGCTGAATCTGGTTTATCTAGTCCCTGCAATGTGTGCAGGGACACCTGGTGTCTGAAACTGGGCCCCTCTGGGGGCAAATTGTGTGATTTTCCTTGCTCTATGTTCTTGAATCTAGAGGCCTGATGGTGGCAGGGTCAGGCTGTCTATGAGGTGTTGTTTTGTATCATGTTTTGTGTTTTTGGACTTAGACAGACGATGTTATTTGGACTTTAGACTGACTTACAGCAACTCTCTCTGTGGTGCCAAAATCAGGTCACGTGACTCAAGAGTGCCAACTTAGAACAAAAGGAACGACAAAATACTTGGACTCTGATACCCCCTGGTGGGGAAAATAAGTCTTGACAAGATGCTCAATGTGGTAGGTGCGAGTATTCTGGTACATTAAGTTGGTTTATTTCATTAAGCTGGTTTATTTCATTAAGATGGTTTATTTCTTTTATTTTAAATTGTTTAAATTATGAAGATCATTGTAATGTTAAACTTTGTGGTTATATTGTTCTTCTGGGAGAGAGGTCAAAATAAGGGAGACCTCCAGAAGACTAGATTCTAAAATATTAAATGAAAAATCTGTCTTTGTGATACTAAAATCTTGTTTTGAGATTTACATTACAGAAAATCCACTCCCCTTCATATCTCACCATCCATGTTAATATTGAAGAAACGGTCTTTCTATAGAATATAGAAATGGTCAGATTTAAAATGGGGAGAAAATAAAATTATTTATATAGACATGATTTCATTTGATAAAAATCTTTATAATTGTTATTAAGTTCAAGGCATGAGTTCTTATTTGATACAGGTTTTATTTTGATACAAAATCAAGGTTTTCATTGATATGAATACTAAAAGTTTGAACGTATAGGATTTACACCCAGTTCTTTGTTGTTATTATTACTGATCTGAGATGTTTAAGCCTGTGAGTTTAGGGCCAAATAGAAATATAAGGCTCTGAGTTTATTGTTAGGATGTTTTCTAGGTTTTAATCAGAAATATCTAAACATAGTTTAACAAAGAAATGCTGTGTTCAGCTTTCCATATATATTTTCAGTTAATATAGGTCACTCTTAGATTTCTGATGGTATTGAAGATTGTTAGTCTCATAGACAGCCCAAGCTGTTTAATCCTGAGAAAGCTGATGTAGATTTAAATAAATGATTTTCAAGTGACATAAAATTTAAAGCCAGGACATGAGTCAATTCTTACAATGTTAATTCTTAAATGTTAATTCTGACAGTCTTTTAAGATAATACAGATGAAAGGGTTCTGTTTAATTGACAGGGATAATAAACTAGGTGTTATGTCTATCTTATAGTTTATAATTTACAAAATGGTAATAATTATGCTCAATTGATATTTAGAGAGGACCACAGAGTGGAGCAGGAGAGGGTCTGAGACCACCTATCCTGATACCACGGTGGCTCTCTCACTAAGGGCATATTTCCCAAGAGACTAATTAATCTCTTTTTGACTGTTTTATTTGTAATACAGTAAGCCAAAAAGATTACCCCCTCAGACAAAAGGTAACAGGCACCTGAAAGACCAACACCAGACTCCATTGGTGGGTCTCAAGGGCATGGCCCACAAATTTGACCAAGGTATGTAAGGTTAAGCAGGGACCAGATGAGTCACCTGCAGCTTTTCTAGAGGTCTGTAGAAAGATTTAGTGTAGGTTGTTGAGAAAATCTATAGAGAGATTTAGTGCAGTTTGCTGCAACAGGGAGACAGAGGGGGAGAAAAAGAAAGAAAAAATGACAGACAAGGAAGCTACAGAGAATCCTGGCTATAATAGTTAGAAAAAAGCAGAAAAGAGAGACAAAAAATGACCAATGTGCAAACTGTAAGTAGAAAGGCCACTGAAGCCAGAGTGTGCCCTAAAAAATAGAATCCGGAGCAGGAATTCCCAGGTCCTGGGGAAAAGCACCCCCAAATGGCAAAACCAGGTGTTAGCCCTGGGTAAAGACAGTGACTAGGAGAGATGGGGTTTCTGACCACCTCCCCCAACCCAGGATAACTATGAGAGTGAAAGAAAAACCCACTCAGTTCTTGGTGGAAACAGGGGCTCAACAATTGGTCTCCCAAGCCAATGGTGCTGTTTCCAAGAAAAGATCTTGGGTCCAAGAAGCCACTGGCACCAAAATGTATTCATGGACTACCTGAAGAACGGTGGACCTAGGGATGGGATGGGTAGCCTATTCATTTAGGGTCACTCCAGACTGTTGCTACTCTCTGTTGGAGTAAGGCAAACCCTCTAAAATGGAGAGGGGGCAGATGTGCTTCCTGCCCAACAGGCTGCAGCTAACTGGCCCCAAAAGAGAGACTGACCCCTGCTGAAATGAATGATTGGTTTGTGATTCACGGACTTTGTTGTAAACTTATAAAAACTGTCACAATTCTGCACTTGGGGTCCACAGCCCTCTACCCCTGTGCGGTGTATGGCTATGGAACCCAGAATTTTGGAGTAAAAAATCCTCTTGCTATTGCATTGAGACTGCTTCTCGCGAGTGATTTGGGTGTAGCCCTCCGAGGCGTGGGGTGCTGGGGCGCCCTTGCTTTTCTCACCTCTTACATAATCACCTGAAAAATCAAAATAATAAACTAATCACATACTTCCAACACCTTATGGCATAGAATATACAACACGATTCCAAAAGGTACAATAAGGCAATACTGGACCAACTCAAACATGAAACTGAACAGGACAAACTCTAAATTTCTCAACTCCATGTCTGACTTCCAGGAGCTCTTCAGATCTCTGACTCCTTCCAGCTTTGTTGACTGAAACACAGCCTCTCTCTCTCTCTCTCTCTCTCTCTCTCTCTCTCTCTCTCTCTCTGTGTGTGTGTGTGTGTGTGTGTGTGTGTGTGTGTGTGTGCGTGTGTGTTTGATTGTGTGTGTTTCAGTCTGTGTCTGTCAGTTAACCAAGCAATTTCTCTTTTTTACCCTAAAAAATTCTCTGGATAGCTCATCTGCAGAACACATGTCCAGTCTTTTATTTTATACATCAATCCACTCATTTACTCCAATTCTTCAGAGACAGTAAACATACATACAATTTTTCTTAACATTGCAAATGAATTCATAGATCTGTCTGCCTTTGGTAAGCACAAATGGCAAGCTGTTGAGTGAGACCCTGCCCTGAAATTACCATTTCTACAATGCCCCAGCCTAACCTTGATCTCTCTTAGGTTGACCTTAAACTCAGGAATTTGCCTGCCTTTGTATCTTTTTTTTTTTTTTTTTTTTTTGACAAGCTCGCTCATTAATGCAGCTGCCTTTTTCCCTTTAAATTCATGAATTCCTTCACAATTCATAGTGCATCTTTACATTTTGCATAGTTAAGAAATTATATATTAGCAAACTCATATGTCTAGAGCTCTTTCCCTTAACCTTAAGGGCTGTCCTGAAGGTCTGAGCATTTACCACTTTGCCGAGACATTAGTCACACCTTTTTCTCCTGGACTACTGCTGTTTCTCATGGAGTTGTTAGCTTTGACAGGGAGGACATCCCTCAGAGTAATGTGAAAATATGTTCATTATTACACAAACAAGTGTTATGCCCTCAACAGACATCAACACATGTGGAGGCTCACACCTGGGGCTCTGTCCCAGGGGGAGGAACCATGTCGCTCTGTCCCCACCAGGTCCAAGCAGGTCTCAGTACACAACTAGCCCTAATGATTTCCTTAGCAGGGAATGGAGGTTGTACAACCCCTTTTTTATATTCTTAACTTAAAAGACAGAACCATGTGGCCAAGGATACCAAGTTCTGATGATTGATTAGGCTGAAACTTGATTCCCTCATCAATTACTATTTAATCAGCTCTCTGTTGTTGATGGTTTCCTTGCTGCTTAAGATTAACTTTAATTCTTTTGAACTGGTTACAAGCATAGCTGCATAGTGTTTTGCCATGAGGTTAGCACACCCCCTTTTCCATTTAGCATAAGTAATTTCTTTATACTTTTATTTCTTGAGCAGTGAACTTGGCACCAACAAAACCTTTCCTGGTGATTCTTCTCTAATGGTACATTTTGCTTTTTTTTTTTTTTTTAATTTCCTTCTCATTGTAGATCTATGTAAAAATCTATCATTAATAACTAAAAGAAGAATTCAATCTTGGGCATTCTTGAAAAGTTCTCTCCTAATGTTATTAATCCAAAACTCTCTAACTTAGTGTCAGGTGGGTTTTAGGAACATGAGTAGAAAGCAGTCACAGTTTTGCTGAAATAACACTATAATAATCACCAATATCCTTCACTTCTATAATGTCCTGAGCTGAGGCCATACAGTCCACATTACACTCAGCACAACAGTTTCCACACCAACTGGTATGGGTCAGTACATCCCACTTAAAGCATTCAAGTCCTCTTATATTCCAGAGAACACATTCTGAAAGCAAGCAGCATTATCTGGCCTGTCTGTCACAGCAATACAAGGTTCTGGCACTAACTTATGGTTAAACACTTCCATTGCTGTAAGGAGATGCCACAACCAAGTCAACTCTTATAAAAGAAAGGATTTAACTAAGGGCTTGCTTACCATTTAAGAGGGTTTGTCCATGAGCATCATGGGAGGGAACATGGAGGTACATATGGTAGGCATGGTGCTCCAAAGCAGCTGAAAGCTACATCCTGTTTTGCAGGCAAATCAGGGCCTGGTATAGGCTTTTGGATCCTCAAAGACCACTTCTCGTGACACACTTCCTGCTTCAAAGTCAAACCTTTTCCAACAAAGCCACACTTATTCCAACAAGGCCACACCTCCTAATTCTTCCTGGTAGCTCATAAACTAGAAACCAAGCATGCAAGTATATGAAACTATGGAAGCCATTATTATTCTAACCATAACACATAGAGCCTTCAAATGCCTGCTGTTGTTGGATTTACTGCTTAGTTGAGCTGCACCATTACAACCAGAAGCATTTCTTATATAATATTTTCCAGATTAGCTTTTCTTATAAACACTTATCACATTGATCCCTTATCACATTATCAGATTTCCTTACTTATTTAGCCCTTTCTTCACCCATAAGAAAACAAATTTAGACAATATACATGCTATTGTGTACTCTGTAGTTCTTGGGATAAATTGTGTCTCAGTAGTCTGTACTCCTGCCATTCAGCTTTATTATTATTATTATTATTATTATTATTATTATTATTTATTATTATTGTGGTCCCTTTACCCAAACCCAGGTCTTAATTGTGCGAAATAAAATAGTTCTACCTCTGACACATATCTAACCTCTTAATGTTATTTCTTATTCCATATAATATATGATTCTTAAAAATTAAATTTTTCAATTAAAATTAAATTTGTGATCAATTTCTTTTAGCTGAAATCTTTTTATATTGATTAAATATTTGTAAAAGTGTTTTCCCCCATATTGTTTTTTATAATAGCCAGAGGCTAGAAAAAGATACTCTTTTTGAACTTTAACTCTAGAAAACAAAATTTTCACACTTTTGTTCCAAGAAAAGTAGGTGTTAGCTAGTAATTCTCAATAAGTAATTGAAGATATATTTTTGATTCAGTCTGCCTTATATTCTTTTTAGTGGTGATTTTTGGCAGGGGGCAAGAATCTCACTCCTATAAATCATATTCAACTTCTAAGGCTATTTCAGTTTTATGCACAGTTATGTTTATCTACATACAATTATTTCTTTGGAGTAGGAATCTCTCCATTTGTAGATTTCTATCCTATTGTCACCTAAAGATGCAGTTCAATTATAAGTGCTTCTGATTTAGCTACAATTGCTCCTATTTCTTCAGGTTATAATGTTCACTAAGGTAATCTTCATGTCTGTCATCATCACTTCAATAAAGTAATATAAGTCAAATCAAAGGGTAGTTTATGATGTGAAACTAGAATGTTTTCTCAATCAGTGCAATCTTGATAAGAAAACCTAAGTCTAGCATATCAATGGTGGATCCATTTAGTTGCAGATTATGCCAGATTGTTTATTTAATCCTCCACATACTGAAGGATATTGAAGTCATTACACATTTTAAACTATAATTATTAAAGATGATATAAACATTCATATATAATTTTTTGTGCAAGCACAATATTTTATTTAATTGACATAAATATAAATAAATATTTTAAATTAAGCAATGAATTAAAAGGTAATATGGTTATATAAATGGAAAGTTTAGAGTTTCTAAGGAAACAACTAACTATAAGTTAGACATAAAACATTTTCTTACATAAAAATATACATTGTTTTGCATTTTAAAGTGCATTTGTTACTAATTTTAACTATGCATTAGTTACCTTACATTGTAAAGCATTCATCAGAAACTGGATCTTTTATAATTTTTCACAATTTGAGTAATAAAATGTGTTCAACATTTATAATTTCAAATAAGTTATGAGCTGGCAGAGATAGAAAAACCTTGCTGTGGAGAGCCATATTGGGATGCCATCCTCACCTCGCAGAAACTTGACATTGACCAAGATGAAGTTCTTCTCCCAGCCTTTGAGCAGGAATTCCATAATCCCCTCCACCTAGGATGGATCTCTCAGACCAAGGTGAAGCCCGTTCTTCTCCAAGAGCCTATAGTTTCCTGAGAGGCACTAGCCCCCTGACACTAGCCACCTGTGGAGCAAGCCAACCTGGTCTGGGAGAGTTTCCAGCGTTTGGAGAAAGGGTTCACCCCTTCCTGCTACCTATATATATATTTCGAGATCCCCATTAAACTTCAAGCCTTGATCAGAAAACCTGTTTGTCTCAGCTACTCTATCCTACTCCCAGCGTTCCTTCCAGGTAACCCAGTAACCCATTTGACATAACTGCTGGCAGTTACAGATTGATGACTGAACGAAGGACTTGGAAATGGAGAGACCAACTGAGGGATGCTGTCTTGGGTGGAGCTCCATGGAAACAGAAAAAGGTATCCAGCATGGTAAGCAACATAGAGCATTAATTTTGGCTCTATAAATGTCATTTTTTGGTAGTAGTAAGATCTGATGATTTTTTGAATTTCCTCAGTTTCTGTTGTTATATCTCCCTTTTCATTTCTAATTTTGTTTATCTGGATGCTGTCTCTGTGCCCTTTGGTTAGTCTGACTAAGGGTTTACCTATCTTGTTGACTTTCTCAAAGAACCAGCTCCTGCTTTTGTTGATTATTTGTATGGTTCTCTTAGTTTCTGCTTGGTTGATTTCAGCCCTGAGTTTGATGATTTCCTGCCTTCTGCCCCTCCTGGGTGAATTCGTTTTTTTTTTTTTTTTTTTTTTTTTTTTTTTTTTTTTTTTTTTGCTCCTGGGCTTTCAGGTGTGTCATTAAGCTGCTAGTGTATACTCTCTCCATTTTCTTTTTGGAGGCACTCAGGGCAATGAGCTTTCCTCTTAGCACTGCTTTCATTGTGTCCCATAAATTTGGGTATGTTCGGTCTTCATTTTCATTAAATTCTAAAAAGTCTTTGATTTTCTTCTTTATTTCTTCCTTGACCAATGTATTATTGAGTAGAGTATTGTTCAGTTTCCATGTGTATGTGGGCTTTCTGTTGTTTTTGTTGCTATTGAAGACCACTTTTACTCCATAGTGATCTGATAGGAGGCATGGGATTATTTCGATCTTCTTATATTTGTTGAGGTCTGTCTTGTGATCAATTATATGGTTGATGTTGGAGAAAGTACCATGAGGTGCTGAGAAAAAGATATGTTCTTTTGCTTTAGGGTGGAATGTTTTATATATATATATTCAATCTAATTGGTCCAAAGCTTCAATTAGTTTTACTGTGTCCCTGTTTAGTTTCTGTTTTCCTGATCAGTCCATTGAGGAAAATGCAGTGTTGAAGTCTCCCACAATTATTGTGTTAGGAGCAATGTGTGCTTTGAGCTTTAGTAAAGTTTCTTTTATGAATGAGGGTGCCTTTGCATTTGGAGCATAGATGTTCAGGATTGAGAGTTCTTCTTGTTGTATTTTTCCTTTGACCAGCAAGAAGTGTCCCTCAGAGTCTATTTTGATGACTTTACATGGGAGGTCGATTTTATCTGATATTAGAATGACTACTCCGGCTCGTTTCCGGAGACCATTTGCTTGTAAAATTGTCTTCCAGGCTTTTACTCTAAGGTAGTGTTTGTCTTTGACACTGATGTGTGTTTCCTGTATGCAGCAAAATGTAGGATACTGTTTACATATCTAATTTGTTAGTCTATATCTTTTTATTGGGGAATTGAGTCCATTGATGTTAAGAGATATTAAGGAATAGTGATTATTACTTTCCGTCATTTTTGATGCTATCTTTTTATATTTGATTTGTTATCTTCTTTTGGGTTTGATGAAAGAAGGTTACTATCTTGCATTTTCCAGGGTGAAGTTTCCCTCCTTGTGTTGGTGTTTTCTTCCTATTATCCTTTGTAGGGCTGGGTTTGTGGATAGATATTGAGTGAACTTGGTTTTATCATGGAATATCTTGGTTTCTCCATCTATGGTGATTGAGAGTTTTGCTGGGTATAGTAGTTTTGGCTGACATTTGTGTTCTCTTAGAGTCTGCATGAGATCTGTCCAGGATCTTCTAGCTTTCATAGTTTCTGGTGAGAAGTCTGGTGTGATTCTGATAGGTCTTCCTTTATATGTTACTTGACGTTTTTCTCTTACTGCCTTTAATATTCTTTCTTTGTTTAGTACATGTGGGGTTTTGATTATGATGTGATGGGAGGTATTTCTGTTCTGGTCCAGTCTGTTTAGAGTTCTGTAGGCTTTTTGTATATTCATGGGCATCTCTCTCTTTAGGTTAGGGAAGTTTTCTTCCATAATTTTGTTGAAGATATTTGCTGGCCCTTTAAGTTGTAAATCTTCACTCTCATCTATGCCTATAATCCTTAGGTTTGGTCTTCTCATTTTGTCCTGGATTTCCTGGAGGTTTGGGGTTACAAGCTTTTTGCATTTTGCATTTTCTTTAACTATTGAGTCCATGGTTTCTATGGTATCTTAGGCATCTGAGATTCTTTCTTCGATCTCTTGTATTCTGTTGTTGATATTTGCATCTATGGCCCCTGATTTCTTCCCAAGGTTTTCTATCTCCAAAGTTGTCTCCCTTTGAGATTTCTTAGTTGTTTCTACTACTGATTTTACATCCTGGATGGTTTTGCTTAGCTCTTTCACTTGTTTGTGTTTTCCTGTCATTCTTTAAGAGATTTTTGTGTTACCTCTTTCATAACCTCAGTCTGTTGACCAAAGTTCTCCTGCATTTCATTAAGTGATTTTTGTGTTTACTTCTTATTGGCTTCTGAATTCTCCTGAATTTCTTTCAATGGTTTTTGTGTTTCCCTTGTAAGGGCTTTTTGATCCATTTTCTCCTGAATTTCTTTAAGAGACTTATTTATGTCCTTCATGTGATCCTGTAACAGCATCATGACAAGTGATTTTAAATCCATATTTTATTTTTTCTGGAGTTTTGGTGTATCCAGGACATGCTGCTAATGGAGAATTGGGTTCAGATGCTGCCATATTGCCTTCATTTCTGTTAGTAACGTTCCCGCATTTGCCTTTTGCCATATAGTTCTCCTGGTGTAAGTTGGTCTTGTTGTCAATGCTGGACTCACCAGTGCAAGCTTCCTCTTTGCAGCTGGTCTCCGGGTGCCCATCTGACCTCCTGCACTGCCTGGAGACAGGGTGCAGTGGTCCACACTGTTTCTGATCCCGAAGTAGTGGCCTAAAGGTTCCTGCCAGAGGCCTCAGGGGTGGATCCTCTGCTCTGCAGGATCTGACTCACCCGAGCACTCTGCTTGCTCCCAGCCAGCCTCTGGGTGTACTGCTGGCCTCTTGCACTTCCTGGAGACGATGTACTGTGGCCCAGGCTGCTCCTGATCCCGAAGCAGAGGCCTGAAGGCTCCCAACAGAGCGAGCCCTCAGGGCTGAATCCTCTGCTCTGCAGGGCCTGACTCACTAGTGTTGGCAAGGATGTGGAGAAAGAGGAATGCTCCTTCACTGCTGGTGGGATTGTAAGATGGTACAACCACTATGGAAATCAGTCTCCGGTTCCTAAGAAAACTGGACATGACACTTCTGGAGGACCCTGCTATACCTCTCCTGGGCATATACCCAGAGGATTCCCCAGCATGCAATAAGGGCACATGCTCCACTATGTTCATAGAAGCCTTATTTATAATAGCCAGAAGCTGGAAAGAACCCAGATATCCCTCAAGGGAGGAATGGATACAGAAAATGTGGTATATATACACAATAGAGTACTATTACCAATTAAAAGCAATGAATTCATGAATTTTTTTAGGCAAATGGAATGAACTGGAAAATATCATCCTAAGCAAGGTAACACAATCACAAAAGAATACACATGGAATGCAATGATTGATAAGAGGATATTAATTAGCCTTGAAGTTCTGAATACTGAAGATACAATTAGCATGTCAAATGATTCCCATGAAGAAGGAAGAAGAGGGCCCTAATCCTGGAAAGACTTGATCCAGCATTGTAGGGGAGTACCAGGACAGAGAAAAGGGAGGGGGAAAGATAAGAGAATGGATGAAGAGAAGAGGACTTATGGGACATATGGGGAGGAGGGAACTGGGAAAGAGGAAAGCTTTTGGATTGTAAACAAAAATATAGAAAATAAAAATATATATTAAAAAATGTCATTTTTTGAAGGCTGTTGTTGCAGGGGTGCAAAAGGATATGGGATAGACTGAATCCGTGTAGAGCTGACACTGAGATCAGCTAAGTTGTGACAGCAAATTGGGACAGAGAATTTGGTTAGGCAATTTTCTGTAGACTAGAGCTGCATCAGGTGAGAGGAATAGGTTATAAAATAAAATACATGGAGATATTCTTAGTTCTATACAACAAGTGTGTTTCCCTCTCTATGTATTGTTAGTTTTTGGTGCACCAATTTTCCACATGTCAATTTGTGTCTGTCTTTGTATTATTGTTTGAATGACTGTTGTTGTATGTTTCATGTTAAAAAAAAAATTGGTAAAAACCTTTATCTGCTGGCGGTCCACCTCTTAATCTAGTCTCAGTTTACACAGCAGAAGCTGACATATATTGCCCCAGATCCAGCTAGGAGTTAAACACAGCTGGAGAAAAAAAACTGTTTTTAAAAGGGCCAGCAACTTCTCAAGTTCTAGGGCAAGTGGACTGATGGTTATTTCTCCTAGAAAAATCTCTGCAATTTTGATTATTGCATCCAAAGTGTTCTTTTTTTCCTTGAAATTACAGCTAGAAAAAGAAAAAAAATTTGTTTGGTTTAAATTTATAAGATTTGTGTAGTTGCTTCATTTTTGTTTCTGATTGGTCTTAAAGATATAAGTATGTTTTGCATGTCTTGACTATAGAGCATTGGCAAGATAGATTATTGGGCAAGATTAAAAATTAAATTACATTGATAACAAAAAGTTAGCTTAAAACTGGTAACTCAGGGTTGGAGTCATCTTAAAAAACAACATGTGGAATGACCCAATCCAGGAAAAACAGGCCTCTAAAGATACTTCTAAATGTTTTGGCATAATATTTTATGTTACTCTTATCCCAGAAATTAGACTTATAAGGGATAAGATTTTAAACAATTGTCTCTTTAATGAGATGTAAGTTACACTGTCATGCATTCAAACATAAGAACTGGTAGACAAACTTTGTAGTGTGAAAGTAATGTATTTGACATTGAATTTAAGGAGAATAGATTGTTTAAAATTGGGTTTTTCTTTCCTAAGTTGTTGTTATGTTCTAATATTGCAAGAGGAAGTTAAGAATTACTGTTAAAAACTGCCAGTGCACCATTGACTGCAGTTTGCAGTCTGATTGGAGGCTCAAGATTCTTAACATGTTTTGTAATTAAGATGATTTCAAGAGTGATAAAGGTTAAAAACAGATGTGGCTAGTGTAGGCCTGTTGCCACTTTTCCACAAGTTTATTGGCTACAGTGGTAGCAAAATTTAACCCCTCCCCCAAGATTGAAGAAGAGACCTCAGTGGGAATTTATTTGGTATCAAACAGGCTTCTTTTAAATTGTTTCAAAAACTTGTAGATAAGCCTACTAAAAACAGCTAGTAGAATTTTCTGGGAACCCTCAAATTACAGGTTCCTTTTGTTATTTGACCTTCGTACAATGGGATCTGGTTGCAGGCTCCTGCCCTGCAAGACATATGTTGGTTGAGCCTGGCCTTGGGCAATAGGCTCAGATTAGAAAATATTTATATTTGAGTCAATGCAAAGCTCAGAGCTTCCCCCATGGAGGCTTTCAAGGTACTGTTTTTGTCTTGCAAACCCCACCTAGGGAGTTTCTGGCCAAAACAACGTTCTTGACAGATTTATCATGTGTGGTTCAAAATACTGCTCAAACTTTAGTTTTATGAAAGATTAATAAGGCTATGTAGAACTTATGAAGGCCTTAAAATCTAGCATGCCTACTCCATACAAAAATGTTATGGATTTAAAAGGTTGTTTTTTGCTTTGGGAATCCTGATAATTGTAAAAGCATTTGCTTCTAATGAGCTAACTTTAAAGAACCAATAAAGCAATTTCATTAGAAAGTTTTTCCTCAAGAAATGGCTGATAGCCTTACTTATGGTGAGAAAAAAAATGTTTTGTCTCTGCTTCAATACGAGAAGATAGTATTTTAAATCTCTCAGTGTATGTTATTCATAGAATTTTATTACAGGCCTCTGCTCTTAACAATGGGCTTTAAAATTTTTTGAGTAGTTGTTGTTCCAAAAAAGATTCAAAGGCAATGTATCAATTATATTCTAAGCAAACTGGCACTAGAAATTCAAATAAAGATAATTTGCTTATTCCAAATGATTTTCAAAAGTTGTTAAGATATATTTATTGGCCTTATCGTATATATTAACTTCATTATAAGCTTGCCACAGGAGGACTTAAACCTCTGTTCTCAAGGTGAGAGACAAATAATTTGGAGGAACCTATTGTAATCATTTGCCAACAGTTTATGTTATGTGTTCACTACCATTCCTTGGCAAAGGGAACATTAATGTAGAATCACCCTTTTTCATCTCTAAGTAAAGTTTTAACATGTTCTAATAAAGATATTGGTGTGTTAACAAAATGTCACATAAAATCATGAAAGTATTTTGAAAGGAATGTATTAAGAACCTAATTCTGTTCTGCAGTTAAAGTGGTAGCACATACCTTTAATCCCAGAACTTGGGAGGCCGAGGCAGGTGGATTTCTGAGTTTGAGGCCAGCCTGGTCTACAGAGTGAGTTCCAGGACATCCAGGGCTATACAGAGAAACCCTGTCTTGAAAAACCAAAAGAAAAAATAAGAAATGTCTGTTCCTTGTTTCAAACAGCCATCAAATTGGTCATTACAGAGCATTGACAGTTGGTCTATTGCATGGCAAGCCTTTTAGACAAAATTCATAATTTTTATCAAAAAGATAAGTTGGTAAAATTTGCTTCCATGAATGCTTTTATATTTTCTATAGATTTATATATGCATCCCATAGGAATGCATCTACTGTGGGAGTGACGCTTATGTAATTGGATCACATGTGTGTTTATTCTTTTGAGTTTCCCCCTGCTTCAGCACAGATAATTGACTTGGGTACTTTAGTGGCTATTTTAAAAATATTAAAATCAAGTTTTTAATTTGTATACTGATATATAAAATTTATATATTTTATATATTTTATATTTTATATATTTTATTTTATATATATACCATGGCTTACAATTGCTTGAAAATGTTCCGTTTTTAAATAGTACTAATTCTTAAATTTTACAATTATTTATGCAAATACAATTCAAGTTTAAAAAAAAAGGTATTTTTCTTTAAATGACTGTCCTCTAGACCTTTAAGTGCTTATCCAGGGGCTGGAGAGATGGCTCAGAGATTAAGACCACTGACTCCTCTTGCAGAGGTCCTGAGTTCAAATCCCAACAACCACATGGTGGCTTACAACTATTTATAATGAGATCTGACACCCTCTTATGGTGTGTCGGAAGGCAGCTACAGTATACTTATAAATAATAAATTAATACATCTTTACACAAGAGTTCATCCTAGATGGCCTGGACAAGACCAAGACCCCTTAAGGCAAAGCCACAAGAGATTTATATCCTAGTCAGACTATAGGAACAATTGGCCATAAAATCACATTCTTTACATCATCAAAATAGTAATGGATTGAGAATAATTTTATATTTTTAGAAAATGTGCATATCAAATTGGAAAGACTCGTTCTTGGTATCCTCAATTTCTACCTGTACCACATAATGGTGTTAATTCTAGAGGATTTAATCAATTATTACAAATGAATGGTATCATATTTTTTATTTTAGAAAATTAAAATATGTGCATATGAATAATGATACATTTTCAGACTTTCTAGCTGCAACTGCTCTAACAGGAAATGCAACTAAAAATGTTGCATTTATATTCTATGCTTTTATAGTCATTGCCTACATCATTGTCTATGCTTAGTGTTCCAATTTAGATTAAAACAGATAATGGAACTGGCTATGTATTAAACTCATTAAACATTTGAGATGTCTTTGACATTGATTTAACAACAATTTAATTCTTTATAATTCTCAAGGACAAGATAAAAAGACACCATAAAATATTTAGGAGGATCAGGTAAATATTTCTACTCCCTGGTTAATGCGCACCATCCTTTGATGGATAACTGTCTACTTGGTTTTTACCTCCTCATCTTAAAACTAATAAAAAGGCAGGAGATGTAGAGACCCATATTGGGGTGCCATGTCACCTGGCAGGAACTTGACACTGACCAAAGTGAAGTTCCTCTCCCAGCCTTTGAGTGGGAATTTCATAATCCCCTCTACCTAAGGTGGAACTCTCAGACCAAGGTAAAGCCCCTTGTTCTCCAAGGACCTGCACTTTCCAGAGAGGCACTAGTCACCTGACACTAGCCACCTGTGGAGCAAGGGAACCCAGTCTGTGAGAGTTTCTGGCCTTTGGGGAAAGAGTTTTCCCCTCTGCTCTCCCTCCCCACCTATATATACATATTTGGAGACCCCCATTTAAACTTTGAGCCTTGATCAGAAAACCTATTGTCTTGCCACTCTGTTCTATCTTCAGCTTTCCTTCTAGGTAACCTGGCAACCCACTGGATGTAACTGCTGGCTGTTACACCTTACTATTGAGCTTATTTTTAATTATAATATCAATTCTTCACTTCTTCTTATATTTTGCATTTTTGGTGTTCATAATTTACAGTTCACATGACATAAAATATATAACTACCAAACTGACCACTACACACTGCATCTTGGATTTAATCAACTCTTAGTGGGACAATTTTATGATCATGAATATTGAATTGACACTGTTTAAAATTGCTCAAAATATTTGCCATCTATTATAAAGAACATAGTGCTTCTTTCATGCATTTTATTGAACAACAAACTAAATTGCATATTAGTTCAAGACACCCAAATACTAAGTTTTAATAATAGATGTTGATATTTTACTTGAATTTGCTTGTCAGTAAATGCTAGATCATTTATATAATATTTTTATACAAGAGTGTTTGTGATAATTTTACACATGAGCTAAATGTTGATATTTAATTTATTGAAAAGAATTAAGACACTGACTAATGTCCTCCTACACCAATGCACTATTTGCATTCTTATTTTCTAATTTTTCTCATCCAACATAAAAAGTTAAATTCTTTGTCTTCTAATTTTGGAAGGTAATATACACCTTTATTTTGCACAATTTTAAATTCTTTGACTCACTTTTAATTGAGGTTTTCTTTTTTCTGCCTTCAAAATTACAGAAATATTATTCTGAAAATATTATTTTGTTTGCAACCATGAACTTTACTTAAAATTATCAGAATTTTTACATGCATAGTTTATAATGTAAGTCCATCCATCTGTATATGACTACATATTTTTATCTTCATAATGTTTATGTAGTATTTCACAGATAATTGAAAAACTACAAATATGACTGGAGGTTTACACCATTCAATAATGACAGCAATGTCTCTACCTTCATGTTTTATGGTTCTACAGTCAACTTTTGTTACCAATCCCATGCTAGAAAGCTTCAATTCCATCACTACTACCTATAAAATATTCCTATTTTGTTTCCAACAAATATTAAAAATACAGTTTCTTCTCCATTCCATCTCCATAAGATCTCTTTTCTTTGAAGAATAAGTAAGCAGGCTAATCAAGATGATATTCAAAAGGAAGGTTTAAGACTACATGCTCAGACAATGCAATGGAGCTTCACCAGGAGCCAAGAACTGAAATGGACATTAAGGCCATAGTAATTATGTTCCATCTTTTTTCCTAGACTATTTTCAAAATAAAACAAAGCACATACATGCAGAACCAATCAATTACCTTTTTTTCTGATATTGAAGACTGTATGCATAAGTTTAGCTAAACGAGACAGTTCCAAGAATGGGTGAGAGGTGATTTGATGATTCCCAGAAAAAATCAGAGTCTGTAAACGAGTGTGAGGTACAGATTTGAGTTTATTTCCCAGCCCCTACAGTGTTTGAGCCAATCCCAAGTCCCTAAATCCTGGGCCAATTGTATCTTACCATACCACCACTATGCTCCAATAAAAGATCTACCAAATGAGGTAAGCAAAGAAGAGGTATGTCTGTGTGGGAGTGGTGGGCGTGGATTGTAAACTCTATGGATTCAGTGAAGATGAGTAAAGCAGCCACTTACCTGGCTTTGTTTCCATTTTGCTTTCTCACTGATATGCCAGGAGCCATCTTAGTCTTAGTTCTAATGCCATGTGCAGTAGATCAGGACTCCATGAGGAGTTGCAGCAGCCTATGGTTCTGCACTCTCCATTCCATTTTGAACTGCTCAAGGTTGACCTTTCACATAACCCACATTCTGTACTTTTGTAATGAAACCGAGAAAATTTTCAGTGTTCTTCACTCTGAATAAATATGGAGATTAATCTTGAACAAAACATACATTGAATAAAATGTTCTTCATTTTTCTGGACTACACTGATCGCAGTGCTGATATAGCTTTGGAGACTAAATATGGATGCTACAGATATTATCTCTAATGTATCATCTTTACAAAAACACAATTAAAAATATTTTCTTCAAGTAGGACAATTAAGAGCCATTGTCTTCAGTTTGAAAACTGAAACCATCAAAATCAATTATCTTATGTAAAAGAAGAAAACCACAACTTTGGCTATACAATGACTATACAGAATTTCACTTTCATCTCAGAACATCATTATAAATCTTTGTGGCTGTAAATCTGAAAACCCTGTTCTACGACAATGACCTTTGGTCTTTCCCTTCTCCTCTTCTCCTTTCTTACTTTTACATATCTTCCAACATAATAAGCCTGCCACCACTAATGTTATAAAGTAGTAATTGTTCCTAATTGGTAGGGAGGCGATAGACCATTCTGGTAATGTTGTGAAACTGTAAGAAAGGGGGAGTGAGAACATTCACAGGCCCAGCAGTAATTATCCACTAATTTGGCCTGTTTGTGTGGGGACAGCTCATTATAGCCCTTAAGAAACCTCAGAAGAAAGAGGGAAAGTAGGTAGGAGGCAAGGTTAAATAATTAGTGTTCTGCAGATTTAAAAAAAAAAAAATATTCAAAGACTGAGATTAAGGGTGGGAAATGTGACCAGAGTAATAATTAAGAAATGGTAGACTGTTTAGAATAACTGCATTTATGATTTTGTGTGAGAGGGGGTAAGGTGACATCCTGCATTGGGCATAAACAGAGCATCCTGCTAAGTTTATTATGTGATTCCAATTATTATGACCCTTGTTCTTCCCCTTTTATTTTATAGTTCAAATATCAAGATTAACACAACTGCTATTCTCATGAGTCCTGAAAGTCTTAGCTTCTTAAGTGAATGTGCAAGATGTTTTCTTACTATTTTATCTTTAGAATTTATAACCATATTTGGAGCTAAAAATGTTTGTGCTTTAGACATAGGCAGCAAGTTACAAGCTTTTAAAATAAATACCCAATTACTGCTATATAATAAGCCTAAATTTCTATATTTCTCTCGTATTTCTCCAGATATGTGTTCAAATTTTAATGCAAATACGTACCAATTTGATAAAGATTTTTGTTACATATTTTAAAAATTTAAAATTCCTCATATGAAGAATCCACTTTCAATCCACTTAGATGATTGGATTTAAAGTGTTGTTTTGTTTTGCTTTGTTTTCATTTTATTGCCTGACAAGTAAAGGAATTGAATATTCTTGTGTAACTTAACTTTAACAGGAAAAATGCTCATATGTTATAAGCATATAGTCATTGAAGGACTTTAAAACAATCCAGAATATTATGTACCTCTTCGCAGGATGATATTCAGGATACAAAGGATAAACAAAACGTGATTTTTTTTCCTCATTTACTTCAAAGAAATTTCCCCTAAGCATGAACTAAATTTGGAAAATGTACTGTAAGCTTGTTTTAAAAAATGACTAATGATATTAGGATGACTAGATTCTTGAAACCTCATTAATGTTTAAAACAATAATTCAACTGGGATATAAACCACACATAACAATTGACAAAGCAAAAACAACATTAAAAGTGAAGGATTTCAATGTATGAATGATTAAATTCATTGTTGTCAGTTCCTTTTTATGTAAAGGGTATATCAATACAATACTACTCATCACTCTTGAAAATTGTCATATTACACTGAATTAAAAGGAATTCACAGGGAACCCCATGGAGGGGTGGATTGTAGTGGTCAGAGGGGCTAGAGGACACCAAGAGTACATAGCCAACAAATCAGTTAAGAAAGGCTCATGTGGGCACACAGAGACTGCTGCAAGTGTGGGACTGCATGGCTCTGCACCAAGTCTTCTGCATATATTTTATAAAAGCTGTTAGCTTGGCGGTTTTGTGAGACTCCCAACAATGAGCGTGGGTGTGTCTCTGACTACTTGGCCTACTCTTGTGATTTTCTCCTACTGGGCTGCCTTGTCTAGACTCAAAATTAGGACTTTTATCTTCACTTAATGTATTTTGTTTGTCCTACTTGAATGTTGACTCTTGAATACCTTCAGTTTTTAGAAAACATAGGGAGAGTGTATCTGATTAAGAGAAGAGGTGGGGGAGAGTTAGGAGAAGTGGAAGGGAGGGAGAAAAAACAGGTTCAGAATGTATTGTATGAGAGAAAAATCTATTTTGCAATAAAAATATGACGCCTGAAAAAGAGCCCAAAAAAGGAATTTACTGTATATTATCTGTTCAAATATTTTAAGTACTATATTGGAATACTAATTTTCATATGAAATTTACATTAATTATTATGCAAGACATTAAGCCATCTTTTGCTTTTGCAATGTTGCTGATTTTAAGAAAATTGTATGTGCATGATTGTTTATCTGTACATGTATATATGCACCAAGTATTCCTGGTAACTGGAGATAGCAGAGAAGTGAGTTGATTACCCTGAACCTAGAGTTACAGATGGTTATATACGGCCATGGAGAAACAAGGAACTAAACATGTATCCTCTCCAAGAACACAAAAGGCTCCTAACCTCTGAGCTTTCTCCAGTGTCATTAAGTTGTTTTCTTAATATGTATGTATATATAATTTTTAAATTAAAATATAATCACATTTATCGTTCCATTCCATCAATCCATTCCATGTACTCTAATCACTTCCTCATGAATTCATAACTTTTTTTAGCTTTGATTGATATATATAGGTAGAAATTGAAGTGGAAATTTATGGTTACATCATGTGACACAAACTTTCACGATGTTTTGTTAAAGCAGATTCATGTGACATTTTGCTCAAGGAAGACCCATGAGAGAACACGCAATGTTTGGAGAGATTATAAGTAGAACTAAATTGACAGTACTGTGGTGATTGCATAGCTAGCCTTATAGTGTTTCATTGTTCTCATATATTCACTTCATTGAGAGGCACAGCAAAGATTTTCTCCCGGCTACATGACTGGTTCTCTTGTTCCTGCTGACTCTTGGTCATTTCTTCTACCACTGCTGATTTGTGTTTGGAATCCAGACATTACTGAAATGGATTGCTGATATCTTGACAGCAGAAAATGGAATCGCTCCAAACAAGTTTACAAACCTTAGTTGTTTTTCCATCTTTTCTCACCTATTTTTGGATGGTGGGATAAGGGGAGGTTGAAGCATTTGCGACCTTTATTTGAGTAGGTTTTGAAAAATCTAAGTCAACAAAAAATGCATATGTATGTAACTCCAAACTGCTAAGTGATTCAGTGTTGCTTTAATGTATAAAATATCACTGATGTCCACTTTACTTACATAACAGATTAGGGGGTTCATTCCCAACAAGAGTAAGCCTTCCTCTTTCAGAAATTCTCAGCTGCCTGCACTTTTTGGCTAGGGGTAGAGCAACACCACATTTCTGTGATCTATAATGACATTGATATGCTGTCCATGTTGCAGTCCTGTGAATTCTGCCATAATGTTGAAGTACTATGGTTGTATCTTCTCTGTTATTTCTCAGAATCACTACCTCACAGCATGCTTGCTGATCCTCTGACTTTTACAATTTTTCCACCACATCATCTGCCATAATTTTTCTTGTACTTAATGTGTAGAAGTTTTGTTATAAATGTATCCATTAGGTCTGTGAAAAACAAGATCAGTTGCTCTCTAAATTTTAGCTAGTTGTAATTATCTGTAATGGCCTTCTACAGTTGTAAATAAAAGAGAGATATCTACGCTTATCTGTAGGTATGAGAATAAGTATTTAAAACACAGCTAGGAATTATGCTTGTTTAGTGAAGCTGTGGTTGTAGGTTATTTTCTAAGATCAATGTCATAACTAATCCTGGGTTATTATCTAGGTTTCCAGTATTAAGCAAGATTTACCTCTTGTTAAGTGAGCCTTATGTCCAATTAAACAGTTGTTATCCACTGCCAAGGTATCTGAGTCATGACTGTATTTTTAGGGATACATTGACATGTTGGTCACTGTTGTTTATAGACATAGTTACTTCACAGGACTCTTTGTTCCTCCCCATACTTGGAATCCTTCCTAGCACCTCTCATTTTTCTTATTTCTCATTTCATATCACTTATATCCCTTTATACTTCTTTTTATTTCTTCTTCCCATTCTGATTCTTGTCCAGAAGCTTACAGAACCTACAGAACCTACAGAAACAGCAGCAATGGAAACATTTTTCTAGCTTACTAATACATACAAAATGTATATAGAATATATAGATTTATATAGACTTTATAATTTATATATATATATAAATTATATACATATAATTTATATATGAAAGAGTTATATATATTATAACTCTTTTATATATAAAAGAGTTATATATATTATAAAAGATATATATAGATATTTAAGAGTTATTTAGTATTTATCTCTTATTTTATCTAGAACTCCAATTTTTATAAATGCATTGTATCATAAATAGTTGATGCAACATATTCTAGAAAATGGCAATCCAAAGACTTCCTTGAGTTCTTCAGTATGATCATATTTCCTATTCTCCCAATAGGAACATGAGTTTATAGTTTTATCTAATTCATTAAAATGATCATGGCATTTTTATTAATCTTAATATTTGCATCCTTATTTCAACATTTGTTATGCACATGATTTATGTAGCTAATAGGTTTTGTGGTACTAATTCTGTATGTGACAGATGTGTGTTTCCTTGTATTTTCCAACATACTTTCCAATTAGTCTGGAACCAGGCTTTTACTTCTTTTTAATGGGCTAAACAAATACATGTTAAGCTCCATTTTCAAATTTGAAGAGTCTACATGATTTACTTCATTACAATGTATCTATTTTGAAAATTATGGAATTTTCCTGAATATATGTTTATATTGTGGTCCAGATTTTATTCACTGCTTAGAAAACTGTTATCCTGAATTTTTTATCAATATGCAGTCATATTTACTTGGTGAATGTTTACTAGAATATTTACTAGAAAAATGCATGTTGTCTTATGCTATTGATATATAGCACATTTACTACTACTTCATAGTCTGGCTTTCCTTGAGTAATACTGAGTGTTCTTACATTCAAGGGGTCCTAAAGTTCATTGTTATAGCAAGAATTAACTAACAATCAAGTTATTATAGTAAAGACTAAAAATTAGATTAAAATTAAATTATGGTTTAAATACATAGTTGATCTTAAAATAATTAATGGTCAGAAACATGTAAGAAGCAAGCATTTTTATAACCAAAATTTCAAAGAAAGTAAATAAGACATTTGAAAGTACTGAAACAAACTGTGTAGCTTTTTCCATGTGAGATTTGGTTAATTTTTCTAATTTTTTTTAAACATATAGGAGGCAGATAACTAAATACAAGAGGTAAAAACATTAATGCATCTTTTTTTTCAGTCCCACATCGCTTCCAATTTGGAGATTCGCCACTGCACAGAAAATCTTGAGTCTTGGTGGAAAAGCCCTTATCTTGTACTCTTGACCATCCTGCTTTCTGTTTTGATGGGACTCTTTGTAATTTTACTTCTTTTGCTTACAATTGGAACCTGTGTGATTAACTGGTTAATAGCTTTTATTAGGGAAACGTATAATGCTGTGCAGATTCTTATGCTACGCCAACAATTTCAGAGATTAGGGCAGGACAATCCAGAGTATATAGAGTCAGAGATTTAGTTCTATAGTTCCAAGATTAGAACTTACAAGAGAAGGAGTGGGGAATGAGAGACCCCCAACTCAATGTTTTTAGACCTCTAAACATCTAGCCCAGCACAGAGTAACTTGTTTTCTGCTTTCAGCTTGAGAAAGATAGCCCACCCTGTTGTAGTTCCAATGTTTAACTATACAATGCCCCAAGGACATTAGCTCCAGATAATCTCTAGCCTTCCTTACTTCCTCATTCTGTACTTCCCCATTCCATGCATATTTTGTCCTCCACCCCTTGCTTTGTGAATTGTGCCCTCCACCCCTTGTCTTGTGTTTTTCCCCTTTAAATACCCCTGACTTCAGTTGCACGGGGTCCTCAGTCCTCTACCCCTGTGTGGAGTATGTCTGTGGAACCCAGAATTCTGGAAATAAATAAATCCTCATGCTATTGCATCGAGACCGTTTCTTAGGAGTGATTTGGGTGTCGCCTTCCAGGGTGTAGGGTGCTGGGGCATCCTTGGTTTTTTTGGGTCTTACAATATAATATAAAAGTGGTTTGGAAAAAATAAACCTAACTTCAGTCTAAGAATTGACTAAGGCCACGCTGCACTTCTGTCTAATTGTCTCTTTTCAATCCTTGCTCCTGTACTGGAGACCCTGTTGACTGAGTGGCTTGGACAAGGCAGGTAGTAGTACACTTAGTGTCTTACACATGGACTTTGTCATCTTGTAGCAAACAGTATTGGGAGCCCCAAATTAGCAATAGAATACAAGCAGTATTAGGTCAACCCACTACAAGACACAAATCTGATCTAGTTGGTGTTGGTAGAACAATGCAATTAATAGAAGACCATCTATTTAAAAATATTACATCAATGATTTCCTTAATTTCACAAAATTCCTGATACTAAAGGAAATCTCATCATAGCACAAAATATATTCAAAATCTCAGAAAAAAAAAAACAGAACAAAATACACTCTATTAATTTAGGAAAATTGAAGTTTCAAATGTTTATGGAATACTGAAATTATGTTCAAGATAGTATCATACAGGTTAATTTGTCAGTACTAGAAATGGAACAGGGGACATAATTCTACAGTTTATGGTAACTAAATTCTAAATCTATACTATTTTGCAAAACCGTTCTACCAATACAGTTCAGAAATAAGAGGAAATGTACAAATTCTTTAAAATTCAATGTCAGGAAAAATAACACAATTTAGTAGTAAACCATTACAAAAGAAATGCATTGGATTCAAACATGCCCTCAAGTAAAAATAAAAAGCCCAAACTTTTCCTCAACATCGTAATGAGTGAATTATGCCATATGGTCATTAAAATGGAAAAATAATCACTATGTCAATATGAAAAAATCTTTGAAAAGTAAGACTGAGTAAAAACAACAAAAGTAAATTTTGTGTAAATCCATTTACAGACCTGGTAGAAACCAAAAGAATCTACAACCTTAAAATTTGTAACAGTATTTACTGTTGGGTTGTGAATGATACAGAGGGGATCACTGGGATTATGGGATACTGGCTGTCACATGCTTATCACCTGTCATTCTTTACTCTGATGAGCTCACATTTTGAGGATTTGTTAGTATTGCTAAAAAAAAAAGAGTAAACTTTCTGCGTAAATCAGTAATTCAAAAGTAAGTCTACCCCTACCCATAGAGGCCTTCAACAGTCTAGTAGAGACATTTTGTTGCTCTCAATTTTGTGAATGTACTACTGGCATCTAGTGGGCAGAAGCTGCGGATGCGGCTAAGTGTACCATAACAGGAGGCAGTACCCCTCTTCAAAATTCCCAGTTCAAAATGTCAGTAATTCATTGCTAAAAGACTGATACATATGATAGGAAAAAACACAAATTTATTAAAATAAAGTCATGCAAATACATATAAATAACCTAGGCTTATGGATGAAATAAATAAAGATCAATAGTATCAATTGATGGATTGTGGAGAATCAATTAATCTTAGAAAATAGAGACTAATATATTGAATCCATTAAAAGTGAGTTGTGATATTTGGATTTCTGAAATACCACCAATAAATTGAATTTAAATCTAAGTCTACCATTATTCATTTGTAATTCATATGTAAAGATTCTAAAGGATCTCTAAAATTACATTGGCTATAAGGTAAATTTTTAAAGGAAATGGAGAAATTAGTATGTCCCAAACATTACAAATATAAGGAGAAAGTGAAAATCAATCTGAAATGTAGATTTCAATAAGACAATAAAGCATGACAAGATATGTCATCTTTGTCATCTGGTGAAGTGATATATACTGATTATTCACATATTTGTACCTGCATGTTTGTAGCACTTCATTTTAAAGAAAAATTTCATATCTCTAATGCATCATTGTCAGTATAATACTGATTTCTCTGAAGCTGTGGCTGTTGTTTCTCTTAATTTATTGTTGGTGGTTGGTATATGCGTGCAACAGCATGCATGAGAAGTTCAGAGAACAGCAAGTTCTTTCTCCCTGCTATCTGGTAGGATGTGGGATTACACACGGGTAATCTTGTCTATATGCAAGTTCCTCTACACTCTGAGCCATCTCACTGGGCCCAACTATTAAACTTCCAAAGAAACTCCAATTGCTAAAAATATGACTTAATATTTGTTTAATCAAATCTTACTTGAAATCAAGGTGGAGGTGCCAAGAACCAGCCTTAGCATGGAGAGCGGTTCTGAGAGAAGGGGTGTCTGGGAACTGTGAAAAGTATGACTTCAAGTCAAATTGTTCCAAGCTCATGAGCTGTGATCGGCTTGATACAGCTATCCCAGTCTGTTTCTACTTTCTGCTTTCTCTCTGGTGCTTGCTCTGACAATCTTCTGCTTGCTTGCTATTCTAAGAGGTCTCTCTGTTCATGTTCTGCCTGTTCTGCCTGCTTGTGAGTGAGTGTGTGTGTGTGTGTGTGTGTGTGTGTGTGTGTGTGTATGTGTGTGTCTGTCTGTCTTTCTGCCTGAGTGTCTCTGTGTGTGTCTTTGTCTCTATGTCCATCTCTGTTTGTATGTTTCTCTGTCTGTGTGTCTGTCTGTGTATCTATCTGTGTGTTGTTTAATCTGTGTGTTTGTCAGTTCTCCAAGAAGTTCTCCTTTTATCCTAAAATATTCTATGGATAGCTCATCTCCTGCAAAACACAGGTCCATTCTTTTATTTTACCTATCAATCTAGTAATTCTAGGTTTCATTTTAATTATGTTGTAAATCCGTTGATCCCAGCCTTTTGATTCTAAGGAGACAGCAAGCATACAATTATTTTTTAACTTTGCAAAAGAATTCAGAGATCTGTCTGCCATTGTTAAGCACAGTCAATAAACTAGTTGAGTGGTTCCCCATCCTGAAATTACCATTTCTACCACACCTAGACCTGGACTTGCTGTGAGCCAGAATTAACTTGAACTCTGGAATTTGCCTCCCTTTTTTCTTCGAAGCTGGCTCTTTAATGCAGCTGTTGTTCCTTTAGATTCCTGAAGCCCCCCTTGGTGATTTGTATTTGCTTGGCCCGGGGAGTGGCACTACTTGAAGGCATAGCCTTGTTAGAGTGGGTGTGTCCTTTTTGGAGGAAGTGTGCCATTGTGGTTATGGGATTTCAGACACTGATCCTAGCCCCCTGAAAGCCAATCTTCTTCTAGTTGCTTTCAGAAAAAAGATGTAGAACTCTCAGCTTTCCTAAGCAGTGCTTCCACCTTGATGACAACGGGTTGAACCTTTGAACCTGTAAGCCACCCCAAATTAAATGTTGACCTTATAAGAGTGGCCTTGGTCATAGTGTGCCATGAATCAGGTTTAGGGATGGAGCTGAGATTGTGAGAAAGAGAGTGCCTATGATTTGGAGGATCAGGTTATACTAGTATTTATTCATAAGCAACAATAACCAACTAGAAAGTGAGCAGGGATCTCATTCATTCACACAGGCACACACTCTTAACTCTGGTCTGGCAAGTGTTGTAGCCTGGTTCCAATGGCTGTGCAGGCAGGCAAGGCCTGTGGCTTTTCCTGCTGTGCTCCAGATCCCCTCTGGAGCCTTAGTCCAGAGTTGGGGAATCTGGAGTCTGTGGGCTAGCTCCAGGAATGAGTCAATCTCAAAATAAGAGACTCTATTGGACTCTTGGGAATGAGCCACCCTTAGCTGCCAGACCAGGGTTTTTAAGTCTCTTTCAACTCTGGCATTTAGCAGTACATTTTCTGGCACTCAGCATTATCATCTTCACACACACCACCCCTTAGTCAGGGCATTTACCTTATCACATTTCACATACACACTTAAACATTCTGGGCTGGGTTACATTTGTCATTTCTTTATATTGCTTAAAGTTACTCCTTACATAATGTCTGTTCACAACAGGAAAACTATAACTAATACAGAAGTTGTTAGCAGGGACTGGAATATTGCTGTGAAAGGCCTGACCTTGATTTCATTTGCAAGAATGTAGATTAGGGTATTTTGGATTTGGAAATCAGCAGAATGCTTTAGGTGGGCTCTCCTATTAGGAATATGGAAGACTTTGTGGCTGAGAGTGATTTGAAGTGTTCAGATATGGCCCAACTTGTTTCAATGGAGAAGAATTTCAGTATGTGACCTAGAAACTTTTTGTCTTATTTTGGTGAGGAATGAGGCTTCTTTTGTCCTTGTCTTAATAGTCTACCTGAAAGCTAAGATAAAGAGATTTAAATTAATTACATTAGCAAAGGAAGTCTCAATAAAGATCTGCAGAGACTTTGTTCTCTGATTAAGCCATATGAAGAGCATTTCGAACAAGCATAGGAATCTTAGAAAGGGAAAATATAAAATATATGGTTAGAATATTAAAGAGGCACCAGGAAGTGAAATGGAGCTGAATCTTGTGCCCAAGGGATATTAAATTGAATTAAGGGAGTGATGACCTTGGGGCAAGATCCCAACCGGTAAGTTTAGGTCTAGGAATGGTAGGATGGGCCTTTAATCCCAGGAGACTGAGGCAAGCAAATCTCTGAGATCAAGGGCAGCCAGGTATAAAAACGTGTTCCAAGTATAGGAAAACTTAAATCCAGGTGCAGTGCTCAGGAGAAAGACATGCAGGTCTCTGAATTCAAAATCATTCCACAGAGCAATTTCCAAGACGGTCAAGCCTAGGCAGTGGAGTTGGAAAATAGGAAGCTGGCAATAATGTAAAATAACAAGGGGGCCATATTCTAGCCCCAGCTATCAGCATATGGTGAAGTTGCCTTGGAGAGCCCAAGATGTTCACGATGCCATGGTCATAGGATTTCTGCTGATAAATTCTGCTAATAGGAAGTGGAACCAGCTCAAGTGAAAGAAGTTTGTTGCTATCAATAAAAATGAAAATGGAGTTGGAGATGTAAAGACCACTTTGACATCAGACATGGAGATGCAGTTTGCAGATTGCCTAGCTGAATTCCTGTCTTGTTTTGGGGATTACAGTTATATGACTGTATGAATTCTGAGGATACTTTGGACTTTTAACATTGTTGAGACTGCTAGAGAGTATAAGGACTTTGGAAGTTGAACTAAATGTGCTTCTTATTAGGTATGTGAACAAGTCTATGAGGGCCAGGGTATGGATTGTGATTATATATGATTGAACCAGGGAGTGGCACGATTAGGAGGTGTTGCCATGTTGGAGGAAGAGTATCATTGCGGTGTGAATTTTGAAACCCTGTTTCTCAATCCCTGGAAGCCAGTCTTCTCCTCTTTGCCTTCTAGAACAAGATGTAGAACTCTCAGCTCCTCCTGAGCCATGATGATAATGGACTGAACCTGTAAGGCAGCCCCAATTAAATGTTGTCCTTACAAGAGTTGCCTTGGTCATGGTGTCTGTTCATAGCAGTAAAATTCTAAGGCAGCTCTCATAATTCATATTACATATTTAAATTTTGCATAGTTAAGAAATTATGTATTTTCAAACTCATGTATCTAGAGCTCTTTCCCTTAGCCTTAAGGGCTGTCCTAAAGGTCCTAGCATTTACCATTTTGCTGAAATATTAGCTACACATTTGTCCCCTGGACAACTGCTGTTTTTAATTCTCATGGAGTCATTAACTTTGACAGGGAGGACATTCCTCAGAGGAATGTGAAAATATGATCACTATTACACAAACAAGATTTACGCACACAGTATTCATACATAGACACTCATGGAGTTTCACAACAGGGTCCTGACCCAGAGGCAGGAACCATGTCACTCTGT